>NC_052505.1:87417440-87451092 GCF_014356525.2 Nilaparvata lugens
AATATAAACTTTCAGCACCTTGGAATATGACGAACACTTTCTATCTCTGTGCTACCTCACTACTGAACTGGAATTGCTTGATCAATACTGTACGAGAGAACATGGAAATAACGTTAGCCTTCACTGTATCATAGAAGTGTCATCTCCTGTTTATCATAACTCACGAACTTGGAAGAATATAGTCTAAGGATGAGAGAATGTCAGCATTAAATTCAATCGATATAATGAGGCTTCTATCTAAGATGTATTCTAACATTCTAGGATTACAGAGGATTCAGATGATATTCTACTTGATACCTTATCTGCTATTCAATCTATTTTCATTAATCTACTCTACTTCCAGAAATACATTAATTTCAATCCTTTCTATGGAGGATCTATCTACCCTACCATTAGAAATACATTTATTTCAATTCTTTCTACGGAGGATCTATCTACTCTACCATAAGTAATACATTTATCTCAATTCTTTTTACGGAGGATCGATCTACCCTACCATTAGAAATACATTTATTTCAATTCTTTCTACGGAGGATCTATCTACTCTACCATAAGTAATACATTTATCTCAATTCTTTTTACGGAGGATCGATCTACCCTACCATTAGAAATACATTTATTTCAATTCTTTCTACGGAGGATCTATCCACTCTACCATTAGAAATACATTTATTTCAATTCTTTCTACGGAGGATCTATCTACTCTACCATTGGAAATACATTATTTCAATTATTTCTACGAAGAATCTATCTACTCTACCATTAGAAATACATTATTCCAATGTTTCTTACGAATAATTCAAATTATATTCAACTTTATTCCTTATCTGCTATTCACTTTAATCTTATCTATCTACTCTCCTATTAGAAATACATTTACATCAACTCTCTCAAAGCGGTACAGTGAGTTATAAAATTAGCATTTCTATGCATTAAAAGGAATTTGATAACTACATTCCTTTCAAATCATTTCTGGAAATGATTGAAGAAGTGATTCAAGACTAAATAAGTGGAGTATCAGTAGTTCATTATAGAAATTATCATTACTATGACAGGACTCTTCTTATAACTAATCTAATAGAATGCACTATCCTAGAATGGGATAGACATTCGCATTACATTTCTACATTTCTACACTACCATTAGAAATACATTTATTCCAATTCTTTCTACGGAGGATCTATCTACTCTACCATTGACTACTACCATCTACTACTACTACTAATTCAACTACTGAACTATCTTCTTCACTCAAAGGATTAGGACTATTGATTATCAACCTATTCCGGTATTCCCAACCTTTTCCCAGTTGGTGCATAATATTGGGCTTCAAAATGAATTCTTCCTGAAGGGATCCTATTCAAATCACTACAGTTTCTTCTATTTTGTGTGATTCCCTTTACTATACATCTTTAAGTTAAAAGGATAACATGTAACCTGTCAATAATCCTTCTCAACTCCCAACTTCTAGGATATGTATGACATTTAGAGCTGCAAGGGGACTTTCCCGTGATATTAGAAGAATAAAACATGCCTTTGTTGTAAGAAAGTTTAAGAAAACTTGACTTTGGGATAATCCGTTCAAGAATTCTTCAACTACAAGAAACTTCTGTAACATATTAATAGGATGTAAAGTATGGTAAACTCTTGAAGATATTATAATCCTCAGCACAGTATGTAAGCTTTCGTTGCAAGAAGACTTTCGTCGTAAAAGTTTTCATCCTCTTCCAAGCTTAGAATTTTCGAGTCCGAGATGTATATACAGAGAGAATTGATCTAAAACAACTTCATACTTCTTGTTTCTGACAAAAATTATTGTGATAGAATAATATTTTTTCAATCATTTTGCATTTTTAATTTCATAGTTCTCCTGATGGTTCTCTAATAGATTGAGATTATATTCCAATCATATTGACCCTGGGAAGGAGTTGAAGATTATAGAATTTTGGGAAAAAGAAGGAAGAGCAAGCTTTGAAAGTCATTGTAAACTATCTTAAATTTAATATGCTGAGAGGTTTTCTCCTATGCATGATGGTAAAATTCGATTTATCAAATTGTCTATGGCATTTGATATGATAGGTACGATATTGGAATTAAAATGACAAAATCAGAATAGTTACTAATCTCAATCACAACTGTATGATAAATATTTCAAATATAATTATGATGAAAACTATTTGAATAGAGCTATGATATAATGGAGCTATAGCATATAGTTCTATACTAGTCGTTCTTTGAACATTAGACCTCACGCAGTATTCTCATCCACAAGTACCTGATTGAAACTATAGACCTTATGGAAATACAGCTATAGACTGGCTTCTCCACACATCTGTGTAATCACTTGTCAGCTGATTTATGATGAATAATTCTATAGTCTGATTTTTACTCTAATATTGGCGTAAGAAGGAGGCTCCTTTTTCCTTTTATATTATCCTCGAAATGCAAAATTTCCAAAAACCTTGTATATACGTCGACGCGCAATTAAAAAAGGAACATACCTGTCAAATTTCATGAAAATCTATTACCGCGCTTCGCCGTAAATGCGCAACATATAAACATTAAGAGAAATGCCAAACCGTCGACTTGAATCTTAGACCTCACTTCGCTCGGTCAATAATTGAACTATAGTAGCACTTCTGCTACTGCAAATAGTAACCGGAGAACTCAATAGCAGAAGGAAATTTTAATAATGAAACTGTCCAAAAATTCTTCAAATTTCCTTGGTCCTTAGTTCTATTAATGTACATTTAATTTGATATTTGAAATGATTATTATACAGTAATAATATTCCAGCAGTTGAATTTATAATAAAAACATAGATTTTAATTATCTTATGGGAGACTTGTCAATAATATTTTCGTATTCAAATCGAGTCAAGCACTGAGACAGTTGGCTATGTTGAGATTTTTTTGCTGAATAGAGTGAATTATATGCTGTTATTTGGTGGGGAGTCCTTTGCTGGAAGGCTACAATTCGCTGGAATATATATAATTCAAGCAGTCAATGGGCCTTACGACTGTCATACACCAGCCGGAACTGACAACTGTTTACAAGCCTTTCCGATAACACCGGAGTGACCTGGTCAATTTATCGATAACAAACTGTTTATGAACAAGAGTTTTATACTTTTTGTGTAGTTGAGAAGTTGATATTGTGGTAATTATTCATAAAAAACTAAAGCTGGGTTTACACCAAAGTTTTGAACAAAATGTTAATAACATAATACTTATAGATTCTATTGGATTGAACATATGCTATCATACACATGATAAACATATGTGTTTGTCAAGTTTCGTTCAATATAATAGAATCTATAAGGATTAAGTTATTAACATTTTGTTATTAACTTTGGTGTAAACGCAGCTTAAGAAATTGTCAAAAACAACAGATTATTTATTTAACAAGAGTTTATATTTTGGATATATAAATTTAATGAAATTTTAATGAAAATTACCCCATAACAGACAATTCTAGATACGAACATACAATAGAAGCTTCTATAAATGAAAGATTGAAAATGAAATGTTCACATAATTTCAACAGTGTCCTAACTAAATTCTATCCCATAATTGAAACAGCATTTAATGAATGTTTGAGAATGAAATGTTCACAAAATTGAAAACTGAGCAGTGTCCTAACCAAACGTTATTTTGTGAAGGTCATGACTGGAGCTTGACAACTATAACTGTATAGTATTCCAATATTATCGTTGGTAGTATTGTATTGCTGTGGAGTATCTAGGATTCAATCAAACTAAGAGTTGATTTAGTTTATTCAGATTGGTGTCGTGCATGGAATATATATTGTCATTCTCCATTCACATCATCGAGTCGCTCATTTTGCAAATGGAGTTAGCTTGATGGCTGGCTAAAAGCATGCTTTGTTCGATAGGTGAGTGAGTGCAATATATTGCAGACTGTATAAATCAGGCGATGCCAGTGGAAGTGATAGAATTGACAACATGCTCGGGTCTTCTAATGTGATATCCTTGTGAGTAATGTCACGTGAAGTTGAGTGATGCTATCAGGGCTGGATCCTGGATATTATTATTACCAATATATTGATGCAACCTGGACTGGGTAATGACAAATATAGAGTAGTGAATTTCCTAAGAGCTGCAGTATTCAGTTTGATCGTGGATAATAACGTTAGTGGACATGCAAAATGAATTGATAATGAACTAAAGTAGTATCATAATATCTAGATAATGGATATTTCATATTCAATCTGAGACAAAGACTTGATATATATTTCCACGAAATTGAGAGTTGAGAGTCCTATTAACTATAATTATTTTTTAATTGAGAAATAACTGTTTCAAATTCCACTCTTGATAGATTTTATATCACAATGAAACCATTATAATCTAGAAGTATCGAATGGTTGAACATTACTACTGATCTACTTGGAAGAGAACTACTTCCTGATTGAAACTGTTATTTGCGAACGATAGACACAAGACATAGGAAGAAAAACATGAAGTTTCATTATTAACAAATTCTCTAGAATAGAATCATTCGAAACTCTGATGTCTGGAAACTCTAATTATCCACCCAGAAACTATTATAATCTATTTCAGAATGTATCTTTGAGAATGAATGTACTATATTATGATTGATTCCACATCTATTCGACACTATTCATGTAAGATTTTATCTAGTTGATAAGTAGGGGAATTGATGAATTCATAACTAATTAGAGGATTATAATAAATATCAATAATTTTGTGGATACAAAACCTATTTTACCTTTAACTCAGAGATAACTTAGATACTTGGAACTATGTTGATAGAGTCCATCTATGGTGTCATAGAAATAAACTCAAATTAAATATCTCAAAAACCAAGTCTATGGTTTACACGAGACAGAGGAATTATGATCGTTACGCTTACTCATTAGCAGGCATCAATCTAGAGTATGTCAATAGCATTCGAGATCTTGGAGTGTTGATGGACTCGACTCTTGATTTTAAAGACCAATTTAATCACGTTCTTAGCAGTGCTAATAGTCTGCTTGGTTTTATACTTCGTAATTCAAAACCTTTTACTAGTTGTGATGTAAGTATAAAACTGTTTAATGCACTGGTACGGAGTAAACTTGAGTATGCATCTATGGTGTGGGGTCCTGCTAATGTAACTGATAGCTACAAAATTGAGAAGATTCAAATAGATTTCTAAGACACCTTTTCATCAAGAAATTCCGTATCTTCTGTCCATTCAATTCCCAACTAGTAAATTGAGATCCTTATTTAATATCCGGTCATTGCAGGTGCGGAGATCATTAAATGCCCTATTGTTGTTATATAATATTTAAATCATAACGTTCATTTACCATATTTTATCAGCCTAATTAATTTCAGTGTACCATATGCAAGACCTAGAAGGAATATATGTTCGAAATTCCCTTTGCTAGAACAAACCATCATTACAACTCATTTCTTATAAAACCTTACGACTGTTTAATAGCTTGAATGAACACATTGATCCGTTTTCGAACTCATTCAATGAATATAAGAAACATTGTGAACTGAATCTATCTTAAGACGCTCGTTTTGAGATTAATTTTCTTTGTAAACTCTGGCTGGAACTCTCCTAGTTTAAGACTTTTTTTTTTCTGTTTACTTAGCTTTTTTTTTTTATTAGTTATTATTTTCTTTCCTGTAATCTTTAAATCGTTTTTTTTAATTGTATTTTCTATAGAATCTTGGAAAGGATTGTTTTACCTTCTCTCTTTTCACATTTTTCTTTATGATAATGAAATTATTTGATTATTCTGAGTAAATGCTTTTTGCTTTCTTTTCACATTTTTCTTTATATGAATGTAATTAATTTGATTATTTGAACTGTGTAAATACTGTTGCTTTTGTTTCTTTATTTACTATATTTCAAAATGTATATAAGTTAAATTGTTGTTTCATTTTATTGTGTAAATAAGGCTCTTTATGGATCTCTGTGAGCCTTTGTATGTAAAGAAAATGAATAAATAAATAAATAAATAAATATGTTGAAAATCTGAATAGTAATTCATTAGTCATCATACAAAGATGAAAGTTGATCAGACTTGAGGAGGAAATTGGAATAAATATCATCCATATCCATATATCAAATATCCATAAGGAGGGGTTTATTTTCGAAAGTATATGGTATCTAGTATTCAATTTAACTATATGGCTTTAGATTTCAAACCCGGATGCCGACCCCCAATATTATTTGAACTAATCCATCCTAAACAACCCAGTTCTTACAATGTATATTAAAATTCTAGCTCGATCACACCCACCTCACTTTCGGTCATGTTTTCTTTGTCGAATCACGTTTACGACTCGCGTGTTCGTAATGATTAAAATCCGATTGCCGTCTTTCAACAGAAGCACTACTTATTCGCCACCTCTGCCAGCATGTTGACGTATATCTCGAATTCTCGACACTATTTTCATTTTGCATTACATTTCCGACCACGTACTCTTTTCGCAAACATACAGCGGCCCTGCAAAGTACAAGAAGCGCGCAACAGCAGCAGCTGTTGTGTCCTACAATGGCAAACAGCACGTTTTCTTCCGCGTATTTTGTAAAATTAGGGCTACCAAGGCTGAAGTTTCATGCCATCCACGTCCAATTGAACCGACTGGCATCCCACTAGTCTACGGCATTTTATCTATAATTTCTGCGCTGTTTTCCATGTATGATATTGTGTGTAGAAAGAAAAGGGGCATCTTCTAAAACGGATGCCCGAGATAATGGTTGTTGCTTCTAGAAACGTATCAGCAATATTTTTCAAATCAAATTAAGTTTCAATCAATGACATTACTTACATAACAAATTTCATTACAGGTCATTCAATATAATACTGTTTGCTTGAAGAAAATGAAAATATTCACCTGTAAGAGAGCTGAGCTTCTTTTAAATTGATGATTGATCAATGGAAGCATGTTTGATTTTTTGTTCTATTAGTGAAAAGCCGGCAGGCTCACTTTGCTCGCTTTATCCGTTTAGCCAGATGGCTTCACCCTCTAACCCCTGGCTGAATCATCCAGAAATAAGACCAGCACCTAGCAGGCTTGCTTTGCTCGACAGTATTTTTTATTTGAGCTTGCTTCATTCCATTAGTGAGGAGAGACTTTCAGGCTCGGATCAACCACTGACTGATTGAACTATGTACGGAAGGGTTGCAGAAATTTTCTTTGAATACTATTTATTTGATAGGATTGGATAAAAACGTAATTTCTCTCATTATCGAGATAATATGTGAACTATTGCATTTCAGTCTAGCTCTTTGGAATTTCTTATAGATTTGAATTAGAGAATTCAAAAAATATTCATTTCTAACACTTTCAAGTTCAACCTACTTTAAAAATCATAAAAAGGCATTTGAAGCACAATAAAAAACTTGAGAGAAACCCCTCTAATTCAGCATGACCATTACCTGAACTGAACGTTTGTATAGCGTTAAGGCTTATAAGTTCAGTTGTTTCTGAAAACTCTGAAGAAATGTATTCCAAAAACAGAGAACCGCAAATTACTGTCGTATTTTCAGAGTAGTTTGAAACGTATACCAAATGAAGAAAAAACAGAGAACTGCCAATTAATTATTACTGGCGTATTTCCAGAGTAATTTGAAAGTCCTTCCTACACGGCGTTTCTAGACCCAAGTTGATTCTGTAGACCAAATTTTTAAATTTTTGGCCCATAATCAAATCAAAATTTCTTGCCATAAAAAACAAAATAATACTTCAAAGAAGTGGAAAAATGCGGAAAACAACTGAGTTTGGGATTATCTTTAGCGTAGTTTCAAAGAACTATCATTTCAATTTTTGTACACCTTATCTGAATATGTAACAAACATTGAAACATTATCTGTCTATTAGACAATCAATCAATCTATCAATTTATGTAACTATTCAAATTAAAACTGAATTCTCTATCACAAACTATTGGCCCATACAGTGCTGAATTCTGTGAACAGCATTACTAAACTTCGCTGCTATAGACTGGAGGCCTGTCATTGGCCAAGAGCTAAGCCTCACCCACAGCCAATAGTGGGTGTAGCTGCGTCACTCGTCTGCGATTGGCTTGTGAGTTCAATGACATGATTTCACTCTGAAAATGTTAGCTTTATATCATACCTTTTCTTCGAAAATAGATCCATCTAAATACATACAAAATTTTCACACCTTACTTGAGCCTGTCTACCAAATTTGGAAATGGTTTGTCTAATATGATGTTAGAAAAAGCTTAAATAACTCAGAAAAACGCTGAAAAAATGTTTGCAAACTTTGGCGAAATTTGGAAGTCTCATCAAAACAGATTGTTCACTCTAGCTGAACTAAGTATAAGAAAGTATCTAGTGTGAATTTGAGCCTTTTCTCAAAAAATATGAGAAAACGCAGAAAAACTCTGGAAAACGCATCTCATCTTTTTTCAAATCCAACCTTGGTGCGCCTCTAGAGGGCCAACTAAACATACCTGCTAAATTCAAACGTTTTTGGTCCAGTAGATTTTTAATTCAGTTGAAGATTGAGTGGGTGAGTGAGTACCATTTCGCTTTCATAGATAGATAGGAATCATTTGTTTATCTGTAAACTTAATTATTATAGATGATCGATGAGGATATAGAAAAAAGGCCATAAAGGAAACATTACAAGATTTGATGCAAAATAATGAAGATGTGTGGATATCATGATACATTACTGTATTAACACATAGATTTTTGTTCGTACGATATTTGCCGTCCTTATGAACTCTATCAGATTAAACGGAGCTTGACAAATATCATCTGTTTAATATAATAGAATTTATAAGGACGGTAAAATATCGTACGAACAAAAATCGATGTGTGTGTAGCTAGCCTTAGTTGTAGCTTGAAATTTGAAAATTTCAATATTACACTCTAGTAACTTGCATAAAAATATTCAAAAATTATTAATTGAAAAATCAGAGAGAAACTGTTATGAGTTACACTATTTAAAATCATCTGTGAGGAGTATTGCGCGCAGTGACAGTGATTAGATAGAGCATGGGGCAAGCCGCCTTCCTTCCGATAAAACCGAAACATCAAGTTTCCGCAAATAATTTTGATAGGATTTCTATAGATGTAGGAAACAGAAGGGCTGATACGGAAGTTGACGCTTGTTGGTACAAATGCATTTGACACAGGCCTCAGAAAACATCCATCTCGTACCGGTCCCTTGAGGTCGGCTGCTTGTTCCCCTTGAGGACAAGAGAGCTTTCCAATGTTTCAGGGCAATAAATCAATTTTCGGCCCGAGGTTTTGTCTGCTCGGATTTCACACCCGCCGCCATCAACCTGCTCCTGTGGGACGACCGGGAGAGATGGGACGACTGGGATGCGACGGGACGGGTACGGGACGGGGACGGGACAAAACACAACTCCTGCAACTGCAAGTACTGTTGTTCCACCGTGCGGTGCACCAACGTGTAAAAGGTGGTCAGGTCACTTTTATTATCAATCACACAGTGGGCTACGAAACTTGTTTCACCTTACTGTCGTATCGGAAAAATTCCGTGCGATACTTTTAGAGATAAAATACAAAACAGGATTGAGCGGTCTAAATTTGACAAAATAACCATGTTATGTGTATTGCATGTATTATTCATTGTATATTCATTCATCAGTGTGAAGATAGTAATAATATAAATAGAATGTTGATTGTCCAAAATTCAATTCAATTCAATTCTTTATTGCCAGAATTTAACAATGCAACAAATCAACAATGAAAATATCAGATGTATTTTCTATCAAATGTACGAATACTTCTCAATCAATAAATGCTGAATGTAAACCAATTTGGTTTCAGACCTGACTGTTCAACTGTAATGGCCGTTGAAAAACTAGTCAACTTCATCCTGGATGAGTTTGAAAAGAGAATGGTTGTAGGGGAAAAATGCTAGACTTGAGTAAGGCTTTCGACATTATACCACATAATATTCGCTGTAGGAAGCTTGAATACTATGGGGTCAGAAACAAAGAGCTTAAATTGATCAAAGACTACCTTAGCAATAGATATCAAATTGTTAAACTTAATGATGAAGGATCTGAAGCAAAGAAAGTATTGGCTGGAGTGCCGCAAGGTTCAGTCCTTGGACCTTTCTGTTTTTGGTCTTTGTTAATGATTTTAATGATAATGTACCTTGTTTTTCTGTGCTATATGCTGATGACACCACCATTCTTAGTGCCAACAAGAGTGTAGACAATGTGGTGGACAGTTTAGATGCATCAATTGCAAGTTGTAAAGAGTGGTATAGTGCGAATTGCATGGTTCTCAATGAGGGAAAGACAGAAAATATAATTTTCACACTTAGAAATAACTTAAGCGATTTCCACCAAACATGTATGAAACCTGTCAAACTATTAGGCATTGTATTGGATAGTAAATTAAGCTGGTGTAGTCACATTGAGCACTTATGCAAAAAGCTATCAAGAGTCATTTTTCTCTTAAGAAAACTAAAATCCTGCGTTAGTTGTGATACTTTGATTCTTACTTATTATGGTTTGTTCCACTCGCAACTAAACTATGGTCTTAGACTTTGGGGTAATAGTAGTGAGGTGAAAAAAGCATTTGTATGGCAAAAAAGAGCTATTCGTTGTATTGCTGGTTTGAAGAGTCAGGAAACATGTAGGAACAGCTTCATAGATTTGAATATAATGACCCTTCCATCTATGTATATCTATGTCAATTTAATATATGTAAAAAAAAAATATGAATTTTTCCATAGACATAGCCATCAACATGAGTATCAGACCAGACACCGAGAAAACCTAGTAACTCCAAGTATCAGGCTACACAAGTCACACAGAAGTCACAAGTATCACAATATATTTTGTTCAATGAACTATCTCAATCAATCAGAAACCTGCCATATAAAGTATTTGCGCTTACTGTATCATACTGGCTGAAAAAACAAGCATTTTATTCAATTGAAGAATTTCTCGCCCATGACTTGAGAAGTTTGACGTACCGGTATGGTTGATGTATCAGCAATAGTTTTTAATAGATGTTTTCTGATTTATACTTTAGGTATGTTTTAAGTTTGTAATTTATGTTTCAACATGCATACATGTTAATAGAATTATGTTTCTTGAATACTATTATTTGATAGGATTGGATAAAAACGTAATTCTCTCATTATCGAGATAATATGTGAACTATTGCATTTCAGTCTAGCTCTTGGAATTTCTTATAGATTTGAATTGGAGAATTCAAAATATATCATTTCTAACACTTTCAGTTCAACCTACTTAAAAATCCAAAAAGGCATTTGAAGCACAATAAAAAATTGAGAGAAACCCCTCAAATATTCAGCACGACATTACCTGAACTGAACGTTTGTATAGCGTAAGGCTTATAAGTTCAGTTGTTTCTGAAAACTCTGGAAGAAATGTATTCCAAAAACAGAGAACCGCAAATTACTGTCGTATTTTCAGAGTAGTTTGAAACGTATACCAAATGAAGAAAAAACAGAGAACTGCCAATTAATTACTGGCGTATTTCCAGAGTAAATTGGAAGTACTTCCTACACGGCGTTTCTAGACCCAAGCTGATTCTGTGGACCAAATTTTAAAATTTTTGGCCTATAATACTTCAAAGAAGCGGAAAAATGCGGGAAAACAACTGAGTTTGGGATTATCTTTAGCGTAGTTTCAAAGAGCTATCATTTCAACTTTTGTACACCTATCTGAATATGTACAAACATTGACATTATCTGTCTATTAGACAATCAATCAATCTATCAATTTATGTAACTATTCAAATTAAAACTGAATTCTCTATCACAAACTATTGGCCCATACAGTGCTGAATTCTGTGAACAGCATTACTAAACTTCGCTGCTATAGACTGGAGGCCTGTCATGGCCAAGAGCTAAGCCTCACCCACAGCAATAGTGGGTGTAGCTGCGTCACTCGTCTGCGATTGGCTTGTGAGTTCAATGACATGATTTCACTCTGAAAATGTTAGCTTTATATCATATCTTTTCTTCGAAAATAGATCCATCTAAATACATACAAAATTTTCAACCTTACTTGAGCCTGTCTACCAAATTGGAAATGGTTTGTCTAATATGATGTTAGAAAAGCTTAAATAACTCAGAAAAACGCTGAAAAAATGTTTGCAAACTTTGGCGAAATTAGGAAGTCTCATCAAAACAGATTGTTCACTCTAGCTGAACTAAGTATAAGTAAGTATCTAGTGTGAATTTGAGCCCTTTCTCAAAAAATATGAGAAAACGCAGAAAAACTCTGGAAAACGCATCTCATCTTTTTTCAAATCAAACCTTGGTGCGCCTCTAGAGGGCCAACTAAACAACCTGCTAAATTCAAACGTTTTGGTCCAGTAGATGTTTAATTCAGTTGAAGATTGAGTGGGTGAGTGAGTACCATTTCGCTTTCATAGATAGATAGGAATAATTTGTTTATCTGTAAACTTAATTATTATAGATGATCGATGAGGATATAGAAAAAAGGCCATGAAGGAAACATTACAAGATTTTGATGCAAAATAATGAAGATGTGTGGATATCATGATACATTACTGTATTAACACATAGATTTTTGTTCGTACGATATTTGCCGTCCTTATGAACTCTATCAGATTAAACGGAGCTTGACAAATTATCATCTGTTTCGAATCATCTGTTTAATAATAGAATTTATAAGGACGGTACAATATCGTACGAACAAAAATCGATGGTGTGTAGCTAGCCTTAGTTGTAGCTTGAAATTGAAAATTTCAATATTACACTCTAGTAACTTGCATAAAAATATTCAAAAATTATTAATTGAAAAATCAGAGAGAAACTGTTAGAGTTACACTATTTAAAATCATCTGTGAGGAGTATTGCACACAGTGACAGTGATTAGATAGAGCATGGGCAAGCCGCCTTCCTTCCGATAAACCGAAACATCAAGTTTCCGCAAATAATTTTGATAGGATTTCTTAGATGTAGGAAACAGAAGGGCTGATACGGACGTTGACGCTTGTTGGTACAAATGCATTTGACACAGGCCTCAGAAAACATCCATCTCGTACCGGTCCCTTGAGGTCGGCTGCTGTTCCCCTTGAGGGACAAGAGAGCTTTCCAATGTTTCAGGGCAATAAATCAATTTTCGGCCCGAGTGTTTTGTCTGCTCGGATTTCACACCCGCCGCCATCAACCTGCTCCTGTGGGACGACCGGGATGGATGGGACGACTGGGATGCGACGGGACGGGTACGGGACGGGGACGGGACAAAACACAACTCCTGCAACTGCAAGTACTGTTGTCCACCGTGCGGTGCACCAACGTGTAAAAGGTGGTCAGGTCACTTTTATTATCAATCACACAGTGGGCTACGAAACTTGTTTCACCTTACTGTCGTATCGGAAAAATTCCGTGTGATACTTTTAGAGATAAAATACAAAACAGGATTGAGCGGTCTAAATTTGACAAATATAACCATGTTATGTGTAGTATTGAAGCTCTCACTTGAAGATTATGGTAAATTTGAGTATGATATAATAGTGTTAATACTATTATTAATGTATATAGTATTATTTGAAGTTTGTTTTCGGGTTTTCTTGAAAAATTTGTTATCAACTGAAGTTTTTCATTCATTGTGATACATTCTGTGATTCATTTGAAGTATTATGTCAACCTTCAAAATTCAAAATCTTCAAAACATTATTCCTGGACCAAAAATCAAGTGACGAAGCAGTGTGTGATATCATAACCTAAACCTTTGGACAACATTAACTTTTTATCCAGAATTTTGGAGAGAAATAGTACAGGCTCAGCCCAGTTTTCCTTCAATGTCATGATTATATTATGATTGTAATATTTTGTACAATAAATAATGAATAATGATGATGATGATTAAATTTGAAATTGTTTGTCTCATTTTGATTTGTAATAACAAGATTGATTTTTTGGTATAGAAAGTACAGTAATATGGACATAACTTACATAATATTCGAATACCTAATATTTGGACAAGGTATTCGAGGCAAAGATAAGAAATTAATAGTTAAGTTCTAAGCAATAGCCTGTTTTTTCTGAATATTGTATTTGCTTGCTCTATCCAATAAATAGACATAGTTGATGATATGTCTATTAACATAATAATTATGTTAAATATAGAATTATTATATATTAATATGCTGATTTGTATTTATGTTGATACATAATACATTATGTTATTCATCATCTAAGATGAATCTTAAACAAGAGTTGAAATATCTTCAGAGCCCGCCTCTAATCACTGTATGGTCTCACATTAAACAAGGACATGGTAGCCATACTAATATGATAATAATCAATATGATATTTTTTTAATATGATACATAACTAGGAATTCTGAACAAAGACAACAAAGAATTGATTACATTACTAAAACTTCTGAAAACAAAAATAGAAAATCGTCATTATGTCAGGATGAAATTAATGAAAGAGCAATCAAAACACTGGATTTATATAGAATGTTTCCTCCATAATAATGTTTTAGGATAAACTCCCAAGAACTCTCATATCAGTTCAAAACTATGATTATATGATTCGGCTAAGAGCAGATATTCAGGCTGGAGCCCCAACATGATATAAGGCTGGTTCACTGAATGTATTAAACTTGATTACTACATTTATTATCAACTCTATTGAATTGGCTGAACATAATTTTAGATAGGCTCTGAGCGCTTAACTGTATCACATAACATGGAATTTCATCTTGAAAATGCATCATAAGCTGAAGTGTATCAAGCCGTTATTGGAATGTCGTATTATCGATTATTATCATACAACACTAAGGCATAGAGTACTTGTCCTATTTCCTATCTAGGGTACACCTAGTCTATTTTCCTCTATGCATTCAATTGAATTGTATTTACTAAGTGCTGGAGATATTGAAATTGTATATAGATAAGCAAGTATCTGTTCAGAATACATATAGGAGTATTGCACTAGTTCTGGAGATTAAATTTTGAAATCTAATATCCGCGTGGTTTGAATGAATTGGGTAAAGTAGGTAGCCTGGAAGTGTTATTACAATAATTCCGTCGTGAGAAGCAAGCATGACTGAGAATTGGAATTGTACGAAGTCTGCTGTCGCTGCTTGAGATTTCTTTCTCGTGATTTCTATGTTGAAGGCTTTCGAATAAGTAAGTCGCGATGTGCATTTTCATTTCCAGTCGAGTGGTCGAGCGGTCGATGCTCGTCTCGAGTCTCGAGTCTCGAACAGGTGCGATCCGGGTTATTCGTCTCTCCAAGAAGTGCAAATCCTTGCGTCGTCTGACATATTAGAACACAACTTTCCTCTTTGCTCAGACAGGCTTTCCTTCGAAGAAGCTGCTCGCTTTTTATCCGTCACTACAGAACGCAGAAGAAATCATTCCGATGTCTGTCTCATCTCATCTCATCATGCTTAACCAGCTGAAACCTGAATGGTGTCGAAGTATCATCATGGATGAGGAATCCAAGTTACGTAAAGGAAATATTTTGGAATGGAAATAATTTATTTACTTATTTGATCATTCAGAATTACACAACTTATAGAAAAGTACCACAGGCTTACGCCCAAAACGGTTCCAATTCTAATAATTTATACAACAGTCCAAATGTAATATTGGTGTCTTCAATCATAGGCCTGTTCAGAATGTCTCAACTGATCTATTTATTTATTTAAACGTTCAGAGTTACACAACTTACAGAAAATAATACAGGCTTACGCCCAAAACTGTTCAATTCCAATTTATACAAAATCAAAATGTAGCTAGGTTATGTGTCACTTCAACATTTTCTATTTATTCACTCAATTTACAATCTATGATATAATAAAGAATAGATTTGACTTATACATGTACGGGATAGAAAATACATGAATGGCGCATAATCACATCTGGACTACTGGATTGTTTAACTTGAAATTTTTCGTATAAGATATTTAATCTACAGGGGACGGTTATAGCCTTATTTTCACAAGATTTTAGTACGTCAAGTTTTCATTTTGTCTAAATTCAACCCATTTGTGCTTTAGGCAGACCCTTGCGGAGCACTGGTTACCTGCTAGTATAATTTATTACATTATAATCTCTACAGAAGAGCACAAAATGGAACTGCAACATCCAAATTGTGAAGTTTGATGAAACTTTCATGCATGACTAATTAAACTTCTTCCTTTCTCAAAGAATATTGTTTCAAGATATATTCATGAAATTAATATTTATTTAATATTGAAATATATAGAATATCAATATAGATATTTTCAAGATTTTGCTATTTACATTCTTCAATTCTAAAATTATGTATATTCCATTAAAAGCAGCTTCAACTTGAATTAATCATAAACTAAATAGGTCATTTCCCATTTTGATATATTTTTGTTATTCCGTATCCATCACAAACCACAATACACTTGAGATAGAAGTCATACTGGATAATCGCAAGCAATGTACGGTAATTTGGATAATTTCCATTAATGGAAATAATTAGATTTTTTCGGAAATCAAATACATCATCAACAGCTAGGTGCATAATATTTATTTTACAGTTTTGAGTGGAATTTTGTTATCGAATCGGATCTTTTCTTTCTAAATTCAAAATTAATTGTTTCAAGTGTTTGTGTTTTGTTTCAATGTGGAAATTAGTGAAGAATTGGAAAGTCGCACATAACCTTCATTTGGACAATTTATTTTATGAAATTGGGATGAAAAGAAGTTTTGGACTGTAGTCTGTTTCTTTGTCCTTAAGTTGACTGTAAATAATAAATAAATAATCATTGTTTTTTCCGCACTAAAGTTATCAAAGATACCTGTCAGAATTGACAATCTGTTCGAATCATGCCAAGCTATTAGATGTCAGTTATTATTTTGAGGAATTTCCTAGTGAAGTGTCTGAATAGAGTTATGAACTTCTCATTTGTTGAATTCATAATGTCTATAAGTGTATTGGAGGAAATCGAATTCCAATGATACTGATTGAAAAATTATCCTGGTTAGTAGTTTTTATTATTTCACTACAAAAGCTGGTTTATATTATTCATTGCTGTTGTATTTTAGTTTATATATCAGTCTACTAGCCTATCCCGTTTTATCATTCTTGACATTGATTCATCTCAAGTTATAACAGTCCTTAATTGAATTTATAGTACTATACGTGAGTGGAATTTGAATGAGACGGGAGCTATAAATAGTTCACCGTAATTGATAGTGTAACTATAATATAGTGCACCGTGGATCAATGAAATTTACAATATACTTGTTGTAGCAATAACTGATTTCTGAACTAAATGACATCGTAATTAGTGGAATGGTTTGGTCGATGCTTCCAAGTTGATAATTTCGTGATTAACAGGTGAAGTTTGCAACGAAATTTGAAGATCAAATTATAACAGGAATCTTGAAACTTAATATTGGTTCTCCCTTGAATCTGCATCCAATAATGATTCAATAACGCATAATTTCCGGGGAAAAACTGGATCGCAAGGAAACTTTCCTTCATCGGTGAAGAGCCATTAAAACGTCATAAGTTGAATATAATTGCTGTCGATTGGTGGTTGATTTGAATGCTGTTGGTTAGTTTAGAGTTTGAATCAGATTATAACTTTCCAGCGTCGAATACTTTCCGTGCTCTTCATAATAATATAGCGATATTGGTTTTCAGAAAATACTGAAATATTTCGTTTCACTTGGGCGCGCTCCTACAATTTTCAAGTTTGCGTGGCGCAGATACAATTACCGGCGAGTCAGCAGTTTTCAAGTTGCGAGGTTAATCGAAGGGGACCCGAGAAAACTCACGGGAAAATGCCACGATCAAGTTTGATTGCTAAACTTCCCACAGGACGAGGTTCATCCTGGACTTTCAAGACTTACACCTCACATTTGCAGTCTGGACAATTCAACGTTTTCGTTTCTGAGCACGTCTGCAAGTTTATGCTCCAGGGTAATCAATAGCTCATTACTTGCTGGATTTTGTAATGTAATTCCATCAATGTCGAACAAAGTTGCTTCGACAATCACACATTTTGCCATACAATTCGATAGTCTGGAGACAATTAGATAGAAGTTCGTGGATAAACCAAACCCTAAGAATGGATAGTTTGATAGACAATCTACTTGATTGTGATTGATGCATTCATCTGTGAATGGATCTTATTCATTTATATGGTTCAATCTGATTCAATTAGCCATTTTTAGTGGTATGTTTTGATGTCTATTTTGACATCTATTTTGTTCAGCCAATAGATTACAGCCAAGAAGATTACAAGATAGAAAAAATTTCAAATTACACTATCCTCCCAAACATAAATGACAGGGAATAAGATTGGAATGTGGAAAAACCCTAATAAGCTGAGTCAACTTTGGAAATCAAGAAAATGCTAAAGAGTTATGCTCATGTTATCAGTAAATGTTAATCTTAAATAAAATACTGACTAAAAAACATACATCCGTAACAATTATTAAATTACCTAGCGTTGAAATTCTGTCAATATCTCTCCATACCACGTTTTGAAGTTGTTCAATCACTGGAACAAATTGAATTGTTTTTTTTGCTGAGGGTGATGACCACCTGAGGTCCAGGCTCATTTTTAATCCTGCATTACTCGCAAAGAATCTATTCACATTCAAACTCTCATGAGGTGCGTATTATTCCATAATATTCAGTCATATACACTTTTTCCTGTGATTCTAAATTATTAAGCCCATTTATGCCTGTTGCTCATATCCCAATATGAACTCGGATCATCAATTCATGTGTCCGAAATCTATCAATTCAGTGAATTCTACTTGGTGGAGGATATTGTAAATCAAGATAACCACATCTGGAAATGACGTTCCAATGATTTTGGCTCTGTTCCGTACGGAGCTATTCAACTCGTATCAATCATGGTTCATGTGTTCATGAACAACATGAATTTCAGTTTCCAAGATTCCAATAACAGTTTGACCGCCTTTGGCAAATTGTTTGATGCATGTATCAGTCAGAACCGGAATATAAAGACAGCTCTATAGTGAGTTTCACGTTATAAGGTGTGCCTAAGAAGATAAAAAAGATAATAGATAAGATAATTTTGAATAAAATTTAGAATTTAGAAATAGGCCGACACATCTAGAAAATACCTGAGTCTATACCTAATTCATGCAGGTGAACGGGCTAGAGTCAAGAAAACTTCAATTAATCTTGCCATGCCTGATTTAATAGGTTTATACTATAGAAAATCACTACAATTTGAAATAATTGAAAAATACAAACAGTTTCAATAAACATTGGCAGCTAAAATCGAACAACAGAAACAACAATATCATGTTACTTTGTTGACATTCTTCATCTGATTCGGGGGCGCATTACTATCCCCGTTTAGATAGCAATACGTCACAAAACCCATAGTAACCCATATAACCCATTTCATAATAATTTTGAATCCCCACTTTTGATTGACCTTCTCGAATGAACCTTTGTTTCACTACACTGCACTTTCGTTGGTTTGTACGTTGCTTTATCGTCGGGGTTGCAGTACCTTGTTTTTGGCGGTGAGCTTTTACCGGTTGAATTTGGCTTGACGGCGACGTCCTCTTACGTCCCTAGACCTGTCGTCTGAACGGGTGTCTTGAAGCGGTTTTACATAAAGTTGCGGAACCAAAGGGGTGGTAGTACAAGAAGTTGGTTTGGGGACACACATGAACCGCTGTAAATAATGTATTACAGCATTAATTTCTAACTCTTCCTACAATTCATCAAAAGCTAAAACAGGAGTTATTCTGTTATTTAATTTAGATTTTATCTTGACGTTCTGATTTCCTTCTCAAAATTTAACAGATTTAAAACAAATTACTTGCCAGAGTGTCATTAATCTACAATGCAACTTTATGAAAACACTCGTAATAAATTAATATAATGCTTTTAGAAAAATGAATACTTCATTAATTATGATGTTAACTTTTATGATATTTTTCGTTTGGTTTGCAAAATCAAATATAATTTTTCATATAGTAGCTCGGCTAGTATTGTTGGAAACTTGTGCGCTAGCCAACATTTATTTTATTTATTATTATGAACTTTAGGACGCAATCCAAGTGTAAATAACGGGCATTTGCCCAAAACTGCTCAGAACCTTAATTAAAAATGAACATTCCAGAGTTTATGATTTGATTTACCTACAATACAAGTCCAAAAACTAGTATCAACTGAAATTATGAATTTATCACCTAATAAAACAAGACACTTTATAACACAATAAAAGAAAAAAATATTAAAATTTGAACATTCATTAATATTAATTTCCTGGAGAAGAAAAACTTTCTTCTCGTCTATTAAGATTTCTATCATAAAAAATTACTAAATCATTCGAAAGCCTTAATGACATAAGAAAACAGAGTCTGAAAAATATAAATTATAAAATGTCATAAACTCAATATGAACATAATCTTAAAAATTTCATTCCAATTTAAATGCTATCTTCCTGACTTTCAGCAATACTCTACGATAATATATCTCCAGAAACAATAACTCAAATGTAACGTAACTGAAAACTTCTATACTTCTGTAGAAAAAAATTTTAATTATCTTCCATCACTAATAAAATCAAAAGGATTATTCTCAATCAATATTATTAACTTGAAAAATAACAAGCTTAATTAATTCAATACTCTTATGGAAGTTTCAATCAATTATAACACTTAAATTATTCCCTAAATTATATTTTAACCTTATTTTACGTACCTTAGCGGTTATTTGAAGAAACAATTATTCGTACATGGTGAAGAAACACAATTAAACCTTTCAGGACATGGCACTACTAGTAAAATTTAGACATTAATAAAAATAAAACTAGCTCCTACATTAACTACTGAAATAAACTTATAAACCTGCCCAAAAAGGGCGAAACATAGTGACTACATCTTTACTCTCGTAGTGCTCCTAGCAAAGTGTCCTCCGAACGTAATCTGGTCTGTCGGCTGGGGAATCGCCCCACTACTGTATTTAGAAACAGGTCTCCTATTGGGCGAACGGAATCAATTTGACCAATCGTCGCGTGGCTTCTACAGCCTTTGGACCAAATAGTAACTGCAAAATCGGTAGTTTGTTATAATTTCAATGCTTGCTGTTTTCCAACTTATCGCATTTTATGTCGCGACAAGAAGGCTAAGTTTTAGAGATAATTCCATAATCTACATTCCTCGACGACTCGGAGCCACAATTTTTAAATATCTATCATGGGAAACTCGAAGTCATGGCCGTTCATAATAGAGAGAGAAAATAATTTATTTCGCTAACTCACTTACAATAATGGCTCTAGTCTATTGCGTATTAAATTTACTATTATAACTTGGGAAAAGGCCTGAATTAAAGACAGTGCCCGGCACACTCCCCTTCCTTCCGGTGTGAAACACGCAAAAAGAAATCTAATCAGGATATGTTACCATAGAGGCATTCTGTATGATTTGGAGAGTCGAATTTCTGGATTGATAGTAGGATCCAATTTGAAGCGGGCCCTCTTCAAAAGAAATCTCTTTAATCATTCCGAAATTCAGCAAAATGTATAACTAATTGAGATTTGTGGCAAGAGTCTTTAAAACTGTGGCAAGAGTCAGGACAAAACAATATGGACGTGTCCACCTTTTAAGTAGGTACTAAAGACGGACCGAGTATAATAATCTTGAATACTTCAATCACTTTATTGAGTCCCTGGTTATTTTCTTGGCAAACTCTAACAAGGGAAAACGTTTAAAAGACATCATAGTTTTAATTGGTTCTATGTTACTCTGCTGTTGTAAAATATGAAGTACGTTTGATCATAATAGTAAAGGATGAAACTTTTTCACTCTGCTGAATGTATTGAAATCTAACTATCATTACTATAGAGTTGAGAGTGCAACATATTTTTAACAATATAAAGCAATTCAATAGGCAATACTATTCTACATCGACTACGATTCAAAGATAAAAATGATTGAAACAGCATTATCAGATCAACGCGAGAGCTATATGACACAAGCGCGATTTTGCATTCCACAATCATGAAAAAACACTTTTCATTATAATATTCTAGTAGGAAACCTCTACGACAGAACGCTAGTCAAAACAAAACTATGATCGAGTGCCAGGCTATTATTTATCGCAAACTCAAAGTACGTGACATTTTCTCTAAACACTGGAAGAATAATTCTCAAGGCATGATTTAATAATATAAAGTTCAGCTCTAACTTAGCATTGATGAACTGCTACTGCTTGCCTTCTGATTACCAACATTATGAAATTTACCAATACATTAACACATTAATAGACTACTATTACACTATTACTGATTCTCAAGTTCACTGACATTTCCAACCTTACTGGAGCCTCACATAATTATTTCTCAACAATAAACTTCATATCCAACTAGTTTCAATTACTCTCCTAGATCTCAAAATATCTCAACTTATTCACATGGAAAACTTGATTGCAATTTTACTATTCATCATTAAAAAAAATTATCATTTCATTAAAGATTTTCCTTTTTTTTTTTATTTATTAATACCTTTTGACTACTTATCTCTAAAGGGACCTACTACTGTTAATTACCTCAATTTAATTTTCCCAACAAAAATTCTATTTCCTTTTTGACACGAATTTTCCTACATATTTCTACTTTCATATCCCCAATTAAATTTTTAATCAACCTTTCAACTCTCAACTACAGAATAATTTAAACTCATGCTTAACTCAAGAGATTTTCCCTTTTCATTTCAATTCAACTAGAAGAATTTCACTGTTAATTTTATTTTAATTTAACCCGTCAGTATTGTTCCAATATTTATTTCTACTTTCACTGATAACCATTTAACATTACCTGGGTACTCGAAAAAGTTTCTCTGTTATTTTATTTGTCTACCTTAACTAATCACTTAAATATTCATTGTCTGAAACTTTCAATTTTCGTTACCATACCAAATTTCTAAGCAACTTTAAACTCAATAGTACCCCTTTTTTTTACTAATTATTACTTGTGTTTTTGCGGCTGACTTTCCTACCAAACATTAACGAACCTTTTGACTGGGCTTCCCTAAACTGCTTTACGCTGATTGTTTTCCTTACAATCACTACGAAGACTCACTAAATATTCTAGATTTCGGTTTACGTTATTCTACTGACGAGCCCCATAACTCTCGAATGAACCAGACCGTTTACTAGATACAAAAAATCTTAGCTCACACCATCTTCAGTGCCTTTCGCTAAAATTATACAATTCCACCGTACAAATTTGCAAGGTTAGTCACAGCTAGATTCCTTGATTTGTTACATGGACAACTTTCGGGCAGTGCTCCGTTCTCTCTGGACACGGACCTACACTCGCGCCGATTACCTAAATTCAACAACAACACACACAGGCAGGACATCCTCTTGTCCTCCTCTAAATCTTGAGTCTCAACTAAACAAAAAAAAAATTCCCCACAGCCTACAGGAAACGTCATCAACACAACGGATCTTTACACTATCACTACTCATGCCTACCGCAAAAATCACACCTAAAAAACAATATTTCCAATAATAAAACTGATTCACCTTTTCGAGAATAAACATTACTGATAAAGTGACTTAACAACCTCATCTGAATCAACTTATTTTCATACAAATTCCCAAGGATTTGATTATCGTTTCAACTTTAATCTACAATACCCAATTATTTAGTTTAAACATCTATGAAGGCCAAAACTACTCATCAACTTTTCAAAACTACATATCAACAATAACTAATAAAACAGTTTCCTATTTATTCTCTGATTACCTTCTATCTACCTAAACTTATCAAAAAAATTCCTATTTTCCACAAACATTCTCCCATAATAATTTCCGAATTTTCCTAATTTACTTGGGTTGACCTTTAAAATCTCAATATTCACTTTCACTACTACTATACTATGATGTTCAACTACCAGACGTGAGACCAGAATACGTACGTTGACATTACAATTATTTCTATCATCATTCACGGAATTACAGAATACAAAAATTTATTCAGCACTTAGAATCAGTTGTTTTTCACCTATGCTAGTTTCTTCTACCAATTTTTATTCTACCGTTAAACCTTTAATTTCTTAATGATCAATTTCAATATGAAGTTTCAGAATACTTTCAACTTAAGCTTCAATAATACCTAACTTTATCTTTAAGCACTTCAAAAGATTTTCATTTTAATGGTTTAACATAACTGAATAACTTTCCTGTTTCATCTACAATTATTTAAACTTCAGAAAAATTGGAGTAGCAACAATAAATTATTCATTCAACTCCAAACCCAAAATATTGACAGTTAACACGTTCACAGAATGAATTATTAAGTATAGACTCAGAAAATGATCTAGTATTATTAGAGTAAGTTATGAAAAATTTAATTTTTTAGAAAATTTGAATTCCAGAGATTTAAATATCACTAGACAGCAGAGTCGGCGCAGTTGTGTGCCTGCGAAGATAATAAAGATAATAGATAAGATAATTTTGAATAAAATTTAGAATTTAGAAATAGGCCGACACATCTAGAAAATACCTGAGTCTATACCTAATTCATGCAGGTGAACGGGCTAGAGTCAAGAAAACTTCAATTAATCTTGCCATGCCTGATTTAATAGGTTTATACTATAGAAAATCACTACAATTTGAAATAATGAAAAATACAAACAGTTTCAATAAACATTGGCAGCTAAAATCGAACAACAGAAACAACAATATCATGTTACTTTGTTGACATTCTTCATCTGATTCGGGGGCGCATTACTATCCCCGTTTAGATAGCAATACGTCACAAAACCAAACAAGATCAGTCATAAAATAACCAATCAATTTCAACATGAAATTACTCAAGAAAGAAAAAACCCGTTGAACCCAAATTTCGTCGATAGTAACCCATATAACCCATTTCATAATAATTTTGAATCCCCACTTTTGATTGACCTTCTCGAATGAACCTTTGTTTCACTACACTGCACTTTCGTTGGTTTGTACGTTGCTTTATCGTCGGGGTTGCAGTACCTTGTTTTTGGCGGTGAGCTTTTACCGGTTGAATTTGGCTTGACGGCGACGTCCTCTTACGTCCCTAGACCTGTCGTCTGAACGGGTGTCTTGAAGCGGTTTTACATAAAGTTGCGGAACCAAAGGGGTGGTAGTACAAGAAGTTGGTTTGGGGACACACATGAACCGCTGTAAATAAATGTATTACAGCATTAATTTCTAACCTTTCCTACAATTCATCAAAAGCTAAAACAGGAGTTATTCTGTTATTTAATTTAGATTTTATCTTGACGTTCTGATTTCCTTCTCAAAATTTAACAGATTTAAAACAAATTTACTTGCCAGAGTGTCATAATCTACAATGCAACTTTATGAAAACACTCGTAATAAATTATATAATGCTTTTAGAAAAATGAATACTTCATTAATTATGATGTTAACTTTTATGATATTTTTCGTTTGGTTTGCAAAATCAAATATAATTTTTCATATAGTAGCTCGGCTAGTATTGTTGGAAACTTGTGCGCTAGCCAACATTTATTTTATTTATTAATTATGAACTTTAGGACGCAATCCAAGTGTAAATAACGGGCATTTGCCCAAAACTGCTCAGAACCTTAATTAAAAATGAACATTCCAGAGTTTATGATTTGATTTACCTACAAATACAAGTCCAAAAACTAGTATCAACTGAAATTATGAATTTATCACCTAATAAAACAAGACACTTTATAACACAATAAAAGAAAAAAATATTAAAATTTGAACATTCATTAATATTAATTTCCTGGAGAAGAAAAACTTTCTTCTTCGTCTATTAAGATTTCTATCATAAAAAATTTACTAATCATTCGAAAGCCTTAATGACATAAGAAAACAGAGTCTGAAAAATATAAATATAAAATGTCATAAACTCAATATGAACATAATCTTAAAATTTCATTCCAATTTAAATGCTATCTTCCTGACTTTCAGCAATACTCTACGATAATATATCTCCAGAAACAATAACTCAAATGTAACGTAACTGAAAACTTTCTATACTTCTGTAGAAAAAAATTTATAATTATCTTCCATCACTAATAAAATCAAAAGGATTATTCTCAATCAATATATTAACTTGAAAAATAACAGGCTTATTAATCAATACTCTTATGGAAGTTTCAATCAATTTATAAACTAAATTATTCCCTAAATTATATTTTAACCTTATTTTACGTACCTTAGCGGTTATTTGAAGAAACAATTATTCGTACATGATGAAGAAACACAATTAAACCTTTCAGGACATGGCACTACTAGTAAAATTTAGACATTAATAAACAATAAAACTAGCTCCTACATTAACTACTGAAATAAACTTATAAACCTGCCCAAAAAGGGCGAAACATAGTGACTACATCTTTACTCTCGTAGTGCTCCTAGCAAAGTGTCCTCCGGAACGTAATCTGGTCTGTCGGCTGGGGAATCGCCCCACTACTGTATTTAGAAACAGGTCTCCTATTGGGCGAACGGAATCAATTTGACCAATCGTCGCGTGGCTTCTACAGCCTTTGGACCAAATAGTAACTGCAAAATCGGTAGTTTGTTATAATTTCAATGCTTGCTGTTTTCCAACTTATCGCATTTTATGTCGCGACAAGAAGGCTAAGTTTTAGAGATAATTCCATAATCTACATTCCTCGACGACTCGGAGCCACAATTTTTAAATATCTATCATGGGAAACTCGAAGTCATGGCCGTTCATAATAGAGAGAGAAAATAATTTATTTCGCTAACTCACTTACAATAATGGCTCTAGTCTATTGCGTATTAAATTTACTATTATAACTTGGGAAAAGGCCTGAATTAAAGACAGTGCCCGGCACAATGGCTGGTCACGTTAATGGCTGGTGTTGCTATCTTTGTCCATCATCCAACAAAGCAGATAGCGCTATCCTCTAAAACGATACCAGTTCGTCCTTTCAAACAATGTAGAAATATAATTGATCAACAAAACATTCAATATAAATTATTATGAAAAAGTATTTTCAAATCATCAGAAAACATATTCTCTTGACGAATAGAATATGATCGATTATTTGAAACGATTAGGAAAAATTTAGTTTTTTGCTGATGGTGATGCCCACATGGGCTCAAGGCTTGTGCGTGGGTAATAAGGCGGATGATAATGGGAGATGAAGGGTACTATAGTTTTAGGGGTGTTCCAAACCACCAGGAAGCGATTTCACAACTCATGAATTATATTCAGAGGAGTTGGCTCAAGCGGTTACGTTTCCATTATTTATTCCTTATTATATCCTCACATAATATATTTCCTCGACGAATAGAATCCTATTATATTAAGCGAGCAATTTCTGTTTATATTCATATATTTGGTTATCTATATGGTTATTTATGTCCAACGGATCTCGAAAACGGCTCTAACGATTTTCACGAAATTTAGAAAATAGTAGGTTTATGATATAAAAATCCAATTGCACTAGGTCTCATCCCTGGGAAAACTCGCTGAAGGACATGAAAAGGATAATAATTATTCATTCTTGGAAGAACACATGATAAATTCGTCGTCTGTTGATAACGGAAGATGGGAGAGCCTGTGTGGGAGAGAGACATAATTATGCTCAGCTGTTAAACTATTTGCAATCAATCAACTCATCTCACGAGAAATATTATCTATCAATTTTAATCGACTTGATCAAAATAATCTGATTTGTTGACATGACATGGTATATCATTCCAAATTAGAGTATATCATAATTTTCAAAGTTAATCATTATTTTACAGTTCAAAGTGATTAGTGAGTGTTATTTTGTTATTCAATTTGGTTTGTAAACAATCTAAATTTGAACTTTTCTCTTTTCAAATGCTTGGACTGGAAATCGGACCTGAATTCAAGTGTATGGAACATAACCTACTTTTTGGACTATTTATAGTGTATAAATCAAAATTCAGGTAAGATACAGTTTTGGGCTGTGCCTGTTGGTCCTGCCTCAATCATTTTAAAGAATGATTGTGTTCTCTCCATCAATAAATGAATAACAAGCGAAGCTCGGTGTCCCGATATTTACTGATTATTTGGAACAAAAATGACCAGGTGATATTACATCTTCATACCGGTATCAGCTATTCTCTGTAGAAGCAGAGATGATTCTGCTTCTATAGAGATGAAGCAGATGATGATGTCTAACCTAAATGATCACTACAATGTATTGTAGTGATTGCGATGATTTCTACAATGATTAAACCGTATCTTTACTCTGATAGAAGGCAGTGGCAAGGCAGAGAATCGGCGACACTCCTCTCCTATTGTTCTCCACTGCCATTAGAACGTGGACCTTACTATAGTGAACACAGACAACTGATTGGTTTGCCGTTCACTATGATAAACTGTTCGACTGATACATGTACTGGATGATCATTGAGAAGCGGGGAGAAACTAAGACAAAAAATTTAGTGTCACGAAATTTCAGTTGCACGTGGGTGTGAGCTCGCGTTCTCTTTCTCCTCAATTCTAATCACTCTCTCTTCCTTAGTTCTCAGGCTGTCTCCTCTCTCACTCTCACTTCTATCACTCTCTCTTCCTCAGTTCTCACGTTCTCTGTTCTCTCACTCTCAACGATATCTTTCTCTCTATTATGTCTATGCTTGATTCGGCTCCGATATGCATGTTCGATTCACATCCCTTTGCCTCGTGATGTGGAAGTAATGCACTCGGAGAACAGAGTTTGCAAATCAACTGCAGACCATGTTAATGTTGCGCTTCATCAGTCAACATCTGCGATTCAATTGTTCCGATGAAAGGAACCATGAAGAAAGAACATATTGTTCTTTACTGCCTCGCATGCTTCAAACATGGCTCTAAATACCTACCCACTCGAGTGCATCAGGGTGTGACAGAACATGAATGGTTTTCTTTCTATAATTGATTTTTTCAAACTATTAAATTTATTCACCTCTTCATCCTGATCTACTTTAACATCCATGTGTGGGAGATCTGGATGAAGAAGGGCAGCCAGTTCCTATTCCTAATTCAAGTAGATATATATTTAATACTGTGATTTTCATTTTAGTACAAAAACATTCAATGCATAAGGCACACATCAGCAGACAGACGTATGCAGAAGACTGAGATCACCTCCCGCAGTGTTCGAATGTTGCAGCGCACCCAGACGAATTTTCCTTCATCTGTCTGCACACGTCCGTCTGTTGTGTTTGCGTTTGCCTTCAGTTGATCTTACCAGAACGGGCTATTGGTAGGTTAGTTCCTTGAGTTATTTTATTATCACTTCCTCAATTATTGATAGTATATCCACCAAGTTCACTCACATTTGAAAAGCAATAATTGATTCAAGAAATCATCTACAATAAAGATGATATGAAATTACGTGAAGAGAAAAAATAGTCAGTTGTTATTGAGAAGTCATGATTTATCATAATATGTAATATTTGAGAGTGAGAAAGCGAATTCGAAAAGTGTTTAGATATATTGAAGACTAGACTTTCATTCAGAACTTGTGAGATATATAAGTTGATTCAATTTGAAGACGATCCAAATGAATAACTCTTTATTCATAAAATCTACATTTAAATTTTGAGCATAGTATAAAATTAATATAATGTATATGGATTATAAAGAATATACTCAGAATAAATGTATATGGACTGTAAAAAGAATATACTCACTCAGTTCAGGTGTATGTTCATCATACAATGTTGACTTTGTTATTTAGGGCTACTCACACCATGTACTTGTGGTATATGTATGTCTTTTTTCTTCAGGGCTACTCTTAAATATAAATAAAAATCAGACATCCAAGTACCCTTTTAAAATTGTTCAATCACGACATGTTTCGGCTTTATAATGCCATTATCAATATAATGATCTTATATGTCGTGATTGAACAATTTTAAAAGGGTACTTAGATTTATAATTTTTATTCATATGTATGTACTTCGAAAATCGAGAATCATAGCACCCTTCTAATGCTCACTCTAACAGAACGTATGTAAATCACCTGAAAATGTTCCTAAAACCTCGCGCACACCGCTGCGAATTGTGTGATGGAGTCTACCTAATTTAAACATTTAAACACGGGTTAAAAATCGTCCCGCTCCCGTCGCCATCATGCGATTCGCAGTGGTGTGCGCAAGGCTTAAAGCGAATGAAACATGTTGTTTATTACCCATTAAAGGATTTTCAATTTTCATCGTTGATCATTCAACTTATTTATAGCACAGCATTATCTGAGAGGAATTTTAATTAAATCTATAATGTTGGTATCTATTAAACTCACTTGAAATCAATTCACTTTTGTTCTGAAAAGAGAAGATCAATAGGAAGACAAACTGCAAAACAAACTTGGAGGCAGATTGAGATGGAATTAGCTCACTGGACTCATTTAGCAATACAGACTATAGAACAAGGCCTGTAGAATCAATATTATAGCCGCAATTCGGGACTTTCCACTCATTATGTGAATACCACTCGAAGAAAGAATACGAGCATCTCTGTTATCCCGGGTAGGGGAGAATAAGTGGCCGAAAGTTCAATATTACCCTGGAGTGAAACGTATTGGTCTTCTATTAGAGAGAGAGAGGGATAACCGATGTGCTTCCTTTCTTCCCTAAACTCGCCGCAAATGACTTTCGTAAATCTTTTGACCCTCTTTATATTGTCACAAATCCCACACCCAACTAGTCCGCCTCCACAATGCTGGCTTTTTCTAAAGTTGCTGTATACTGCAATCGTTTTCTTATTTCGTTGGATTGTCCAACTAAATGAATCGATGTTTTTTAGATTGAAGTGAGGCTTTTATCCAACAACAATTGATTCGAACAATTTATGGGGTTTCATGATATCATATTATTATGCAGCGTGATTCATCGTGCTGCAAAACTCCAGATAATTTACATTAACAAGTAGTCTAAAAGTATCGAAGGAATACTGTCTTTTTAGTACTAACATGCGCGCCAAATGCTGTTTGTAAGGCCCAGCCTTCACGAGAGATGTATCAATAGTATTTTAATAGTATTTCAAAGGTATTATGCCTTCAGAGTCCTTTAGGAACCACTTTAAAGAATTAGGCATACTAACCGTTTTCTCTATTTGAATCTATGAGGTGATTATGCATGTAAGAAGAAAGACAATGACTAGAAATGCTGATTCGCATGGATACAATACTAGAAATATAGGAGACTATGCTTCACTGTATCACAGAACAGCTCTTTTTGAGAAAAAACCTACATATATGGGCCTTAATTTATTAGAAGCTTCCTACTCACTTGAAAATTGTGAAGATGTCGATGTTTTTTGAGAAGGAATTAAAAAGTTTTTTGATGCTTGGAGTATTCTATACCACAGAAGAGTGTAGAGAGGGTTCCTTTGTGTGATATTTTCTCCTCTTTTTTTGTAATACTGTATGTACTATACATTTTGGACAATTCCTATACTCTGATTAGAGTCTCTGGGAAGCTTTAAAAACAAACAAACAAACAAACATAGTGTAAACAGAACTGCGCATGCGCCACAAGCAACGCAAGGCGCGCCTAATCGCGCTCGATCATGTGTATGCAAATCGTCTCAAATTTGAAGCGATTATTTTAATTATTTTTCTGTGGAGAATATATGAGTACCTCGGAGGCACATGAACATATTTGTAGTTATATTAACAGTTCTGGATTACATAACAAACTGCGATTATAAATTCACTTACAATTTTATAAATCAAAGACTTGTTCTCCTTCTTCTTCTGGTGCCTATCCGTTAACGAATGTTGGCAATCATTCTGGCAATGATGATCTTGTTCACAGCTGCTCTGAAGAGTTCGGTGGTGGACACTCCAAACAACGTTTTAAAATCAACCAAGATAAACGTCTCCGACCAACGCTTCTCCTGCCAACGACTTTCCCTTTCAGTACACATTTCAGCAGTTTCAAAGACTATAGTGCGGTCCACTTATTATGGCAGTGGATAAATATAGGAGAATAGCGATGCCGATTCTCTGCATTAATTAATTATATATCTGCACCGTCAAAAACATAATTGGCATCGTTGTGGACCTAGAAAAAGGTAGTACCACCGGCTTTGTCGAATGATAGACAAGGATAGCAAAACCAAAGTTGAAAAAATACTGTCATTATAACGTGGACCTCACTATAGAAGTCAATTTTTCGAAAATTTTAGTTTTAAACGTTACTCTCCTTGACAACAAGATCTGACGGTAGGGTCACTATTTTCAGGTAGTTTGTAATTTTAAACATGGAAAATGATCGAATTGGGTTTACATTTAAACGCTCTAATTTCCGTTGCAATGACTCACATACAAATTTTAAAGGTCATTGGATCAGTTGTGAGTTGAAACGTCATTTGATATGAGAGTCGATGCATCAGTTGATGACAGTCAGTTGATTAGAGTTTGAAACGAGGGAAGTCGAAACCAACTGTGATTGATAATTCCCTCTAAATCTGAGCGGATGATAATTTTAATAATAGATCCTGATGGATTCAATGATGATGTATCGAGCCTCAAAAGTGGCTTATGAATGGTTCTATTCGTCTTCAACTGTCTCATGACGATAGAATATAATAGAAGATTGGTCGAATTTGATTTCTATTTTTAAAACTCTTATAAAAATGTTTATTTGTTCTGACTGAACATCTAATTCAAATAATTTAGTGTAATGTGTCGATCAATTACCCATACCCGTTGAAGCAGTATGAAGGAGAAGAGGAATTACATCTTTATACCAAGCTCTGTTCAACGAATACATTTGACAGTTTATTCTGTCGCCTCCATGGGTAAACCGTGTTATCAAGCGGGAAAACGGGAGATTTCAACTGCAGTGGAACATTTTCAACTTGATGCGCAGAATGTATCTTACAAATTACTCGAATCTCTCGCCAGCGAGCGAGCAGGATCGAGAATTGATAGCTCTTGTCAGGCGTGAGAAAGAATCATGATGCTAAGAATAAATAATTTCAGATTTCCACCTGTCGTCTCATGGAAATCTCCTATTTATCATTTCAGTCTTGCTACTATTCTCATAACGTCTCCTTCTGATGATATTGCGATGTACCCCTTTCCACAAACAAGAGTATTTTTATTCAACTTCCGATACTGATAATAATGAAACGATCTGTTCCATTGAATCTAATCACAACATTTTCTCTAGAATAGACTAGAAATAATATTCATGTTTATTTAAAAATGAATAGGCTAGTTAAATTCAGATTTTTCAGTAGTAACTTAGTAGAATAAGTCTCTTAGTAGAGAGATCAGGAGAGATGTCGGAAAAATTCTCAAATTTATTCTCAGAAGTGATTGATAATCACTGACCGATAAGATAGTACAATTCATCAATTTTAGTGGAACAAATATATGGATCTAGCTAAAACTCGAAAAATTTCCAATAACAAGGAGTATCAGCTGGTAGATGACGCTATCTGTCAGCTCAGTTGGAAACTAAGAGGTGTATTAATGCTTGCTTGTAATTGGCTGGAGGCGTGGTTAGTGTGCAATGGCCTATGTGGGCCGACCAATCGTAAGGTATGAACAATTTTGAGGCGGTCACAACTCTTATATGATTCTCTGGTCTTGTAATAAGTGACAGTTATGTTTGATTAGTTAAAATGGTTTTATCAAACTCGTCTTTGAATATTATCGGATAATATATATT
>NC_052505.1:87451192-87486192 GCF_014356525.2 Nilaparvata lugens
AAAAATATGATCGTGGAGGAAAAATAATTAGGCAGAGCCTGTACCGTGGTCCAGTAGTCTAGACTCTGGCTTTGAAAGCCTGTGGCCTGAGTTCGAATCTCAGCAGGACCAGATATTTTTCAAAATTCACTCTAATAGATATCTCAGATCTATCTATATAATAAGAGAGAGTAGGGTTGTGTTTGCTCGCATCAAAACAGGTCAACTTGTGGATTGCAAACCGGAAAAACCGGAATGATTTAGATCTCCAAATTTTGCACATAGATTCTAAAAATATCAATTTCGTGTTCAAATTTAATTTATGTTACCGTACATGAAGTTCCATATGGCATAGGCTACATTGTTGTAGGCCTAAGTGTGTTTTGACGTGACAACGTCTTTAAATTGGTTTGCCGGGAGACACTTCAAGAAACTGCGTACGTTCCCACGTTATGCGCTCACAATGAGAGCGAGTGAGAGCGTTCGTTTCGGTTCACGGTCGTCTGGAAAGAGCACGAATAGGAGCAGTGGCGAGCAATGCTGCGGCAGCAGCCGAAGGCATTCACCTGGAGAGAGAGTGAAACGGAGCAGTCAACCTGTGCAGCGCCGCAAGCAATCTCCTGCGACTGCGCCACTACTTCAAATGTCAAGTCATGGTTGTCTCTCTCGCTCTTAGGCGGGCGCGGGCTAACCATGCCCGAGTGGAGGGCGCGTGCCTCTCACTCACTCTCATTGTGAGTTATTATTTCATCCTTCTTCCTACCATACGAATGAATATTCACATTAAAACTATTTTACCACTCAAAGTCGTTGTCACATAAAACTTTCGCCCGTATACCGACTTTACAGGCAACCATGCATTTTTTTATGAGAATATCGTTACAAGGCAATCTTTTTCAAACTGATCCATGTAGCGTAATGGTAGAACGCTCGCTTCCAGAGCGAGAGATTCTCGATTCGAATCCTGATTGTTCCTAATTTTTTTTTGTTATCAATTTTTTCCATCAAAACGTTTTATTATAAATTATTTTTTGAAGGAATTTGTTTTCATTACAGATGAACTTGAATTCTATCAAATAATTATTTGATAAATTTTATCAAATAATTCAGTTATTTGGAATGTAAAATTTTGGCCACCAGTAAAATGAAATGGAGCATGGGCTTCATGCTGTATCATTAATTTCATAAGAAAAACATGAATAGATCACAATAAAATGAGTAATTATTTATATTCTTCAGTTATAATGTACTATCAGACACAAATTCGGAGTGAAACGAATATTTTAGGTATTTTGTTTGGAATTGAGGTGGAATATGCTGCCTGATTCAAATTGAGGATGATCTATTCGATACTAAAATTTATTGATGTAGTCTATTGGAAAAAAATACATATGATTCTGTGCTTGGTATTCAAGTATTATGTCTTCTTCATTTATCTATACTATAATAAAGGAAAGAACTGACTTATACACGTAAGGAATAGGAAATTATGTTTGACGCATCATCACGTCTGAACTCTTCAACTGATTAATTTGAAATTTTGCATTTAGATTCTTAATCAACCAAGGATGGTTATATGCCTATTTTTAGTTCTTCGAGATTCCATTACGCCAAGTTTTCAATTCGTCATGCTTCCAGTTGCTGTATAGAAACAGCTGAATATTTATTTTAAAAGGGACATTAGATGATATGTATGATTGGGGATCCTATTCGAATAGCAATAGCTGATTTTCTGTCGCATCAAAATTTTGTTCCGCTATTTTTAATTCAACTTCATTTTTCTAAATTGGAAGGTAGTCATATGATACATGATTTCGATACAGAATTTCAAGAGAAAATGAATGGTGAAAACCACACCGAATCGTTCAAAAGTTATTCTTATTCAAAGATACTGATAAATCATCCATCAATCCATCAGCTATACTATAATAATGGAAAGAGCTGACTCATGCACGTACGGGAAACTATGTAGGAAAATTATGTTTGACGCATAATCACAACTGAACTACTGGACTGATTGATTTGAAATTTTGCATAAAGATTCTTTACTAACCGAGGATGGTTATAGGACTATTTTCAAATTTCGAATAATATATTACGTCAAGTTTTCAGTTAGTAAAGTTTTAAAATAGACCCTTGCGGAGCACGGGTTACCTGCTAGTAACTTATATTTGCGACGTTGCTATTTTCCCTTGGTGAGGTCAATACATTTTTATTACAGTGCCATTATCAAATTTCAATATATTTATTACTGAATGAAGAAGCCTATATTATTATTATATAGTATAGTATATTGAAAAATATAGCAGCCATTCAAGCTAACAAGTAGAGCGGGTTGCCTATACGGCCCCTGATAATATCAAAGAGCCAAGATTGAAACCTTGGAATTGGAGAATCGAGATTCATCAAGCCTTAACAATAGCTTGAAAAACATGTAAGATCACTCCCTATAACCAGAGAGATGAGATAGCATAAACTTTCAATAGTATGATATCTTTTCTCTATGCTATAATTATATATGAATACTTTTGAAAGACTAATACAAGACTTTACAGACAGTTGCAGGAAATAATTATTATATAAAAATACTTCAACAAGACTTTCACAAGACTCCAATGACAGTTACAGAAAACGTTCATAGTGAATCATATTATATGCGGTTTGCACTTAAACAAAGTTTTGTGGCTCTATATCATCTGCAGGCTTAGTAAGTTGATGCAGAGATGACTGAGACTCTACGGTTACTCTATGGTTGATGGCTCTGTTTTGTTGATGGAATTATATTATGGTGAATTTTTTGCACTATGGAGTATTTTAAGTAGGGATTTCCTGTCAAAATACTTTTCACATGTAGCTGTGCTGTGCAATTTTAAATGTGATTTTCTATAAATAACTTTTCACGTGGTGTAGTGCAAATTTCAGTAATTTTCTTCATTACTTAGTAGCATCACTCAGTTGTTGTTTGATGTTCATGAACATTAGAAGGGAGTCAGTTTGTAGCTTTTGTTTGAAAAAGAAGAGCAGTAAATCAGCAGAAAGGAATGCATTATTCATGCGTCAATCAACTAAGAGGTTAGTTTCACTTTTACGTGACCAATAAAAGGCACACAGCCACATAAACCCTATTACGGCCGAGGCAAAGTGTCCTGTTTTACCCCCAATAAACACCTGAATGACTGCAACCCATTTATTCCTTGAACTGTTCCCATGAATTTTAACAATAGTCTAGTCTTTTAAAACAATTGAACTTGGCTTTCAGACGGCAACCTCTATAAACTCTATGGGGTCCAATTCAATTTCGGCTTTTAATCACGAGAGACGATGCTCATTTCATGGATAAAAATGGAAATGAATATATCCCATACTTTTAAAAGAGCAATTCCTGTTTATATGTTTATATATCTGTATGTGACCGGATCTCGAGAACGGCTCTAAAGATTCTCACGAAAGTTGGAAATTTGGGACCCTTGGAAAACTCGATGAAGGACATCAAAAGGATGAATACGTCCTTGGAAAAACAGCTGGAATTTTTGTCGTCTGTCGATACCGTAATGGAAGTGAGTGAGCGAGTGCATGTGTGGGTTATTCCTCACGGGAAGAATGATCCAGCAAGAAAATCTTAATTTTGTATATTTCTCTTTAAAAAAAAAAAACATGTTCACTTCAGAAAGTCCAAAATAGTAACTGAATGCTGTAAGTGTAGAATAGCACATAGTATATTAACAAATATTGCAGCAAACATAGTATATCATTCTAAATGGAATTCATAGTATATCTATTTGTAATTGATGAAGTGTCTGTTCTTTGAAGTGTGAATGAATTGTTATTTTGAGTGATAGTAGCTTCACCTAGATTTTGATTTGGATTGTAGTATAGATTTGAAAAGGAGCAGTTAAAGCCTGTTGTGCCTCCTTATATAACTGTAAAAATGATTGTACGATTGGGAAAATGAATAAATAAATATAAACTATAAATTCAAACTTTCGTTACGAATTTTTTATGCTTTTACACTCCAGAGTGAAGATAGGTCCCCCGATATTTTCTCATTGAACGGAGCTCTTACGGGAGTCATTATATAGATGAAGGCCACTAAAAATGTATCATCTGAACAATAACATGATATCGTCGGAATTAGAATTACACATTTAATTATGATTTCAAACAAATTCAAATGCTCGATGATAATCACTAATTGTTGATTATCTATTCAATCATTAGCGAGAGGGAAATATACAATACAAAGCATCAGAGAAGCTGAAAATATGTGGAATAACATTACATTAAGCAATTGATGTTTGTAATGATGAATTTAGTTTTTTGACATAGAATTGAACATGATTCGATACTATTGAATAAACTGACTCATACTGGATAGTTCCAAAACAATCACCTCACCAGTGAATACTTGTATAATGATAGTGCAATCATAATTGTACATTTATATTTTAGCTTTTACGTAACAGGAATGTTCATATACTTTGAGGGCCGGGTTCCGAGCTCGGGATTTAGCTAAGTTCTAGACTTCAAACAACTGGAGTCAGAAAATTGGCTTTCGGAAATGGGGCGTAGACGCAGTCCACATTTAAACTAAATTTCGAAAACGCAGTCCACATTTAAAATAAATTTCGAAAAAATACAAGATTGAACAAGAAATGAAGGAAAGAGAAAATTGTCTTATTTTGAATTATTTAGGAATGTTTGATTTCATCTAGGTAAAACGTTTCCAATTAGAAATGAGAAAATAAAGATTATTATTAAAAGTACGACTATGCCTTTTTTCGGAAAGCCAATTTTCTGACTCCAGCTGTTCAAAGTCTAGAACTAGCTAAATCCCGAGCTCGGAAACCGGCCCTAAATGTCGAGTGATACAGGTATAACTAAGTTGATGATAAGCTTCTTTCCAGAACCGAGTGGAGTGACCCCGCTCGGATGAATTAATGCATTAATTCATTATTTTTTAGCACTCTTTTGAAGGTTTAGGTTCATATGCTTACACTACGTTTAAGGCTAAACCACGTTTACTAGTAGATATGGTTGCATTTATCATAATGTGTTTCATACGTGGTTTGAACGAACAGCTGACATTTCTCCATTTGAACCGAGTATCTGCATACGGACCCAAGTCCCACATAATAGCAGATTCTTGTCAGTGTTCTAGTTAAAAGAACTAGAATCCATAGCCTTTAGTTTTTGTGCAGATGCAGATAGACAGAATCTATCAAAATCATTGATCAATCAGATAGGCCTACTGTATCTATCTGTATATATTGTTTGTTGTGTTTTTGTGTTCTTTACTCATGAACATGTCTGCTCCCAAAACCTCACATTGAACTCAGATGAGAATAAGAAAACTAGTGAATCCCTATCTCGAGAACTTATGTTATTGAAAAAAGGCGAGAGCAAATTCAACGTTTGAAAAATTGACCACGTAATGCACGTGTCTCATTAGTGCAGAATACTGTCTTCATCGCGTAGGGTTACATTTGGTAAGCCCAACATCGATGATGAAGCTATGCTAATATACCATCTATAGATAGTTATAATGTTTTGTGTGTCTTTCAAGTCACTGTTTAACAAATGTTATGTATATCCAAATCTATGCAGAAACCATCTATAAATAGTTGTAATTTATTGTATGTCTTTCAAGTACTGTTCAACATATGTGATGTACATCCATATCTATGCAGAAACCATCTATAAATAGTTGTAATGTATTTTATGTCTTTCAAGTCACTGTTCAACAAACTTGATGTACATCCATATCACTATCTATAATAATGTGATGTAGGAAAGAATCGGCTTATACACGTACGGGTTGGGGAATTCACAAAAGACTCATGATCACGTCTGAACCACTCAACGGATTCACTTGAAATTGTAATATAGACTCTCAATTTACCGAGGATGGTTATGGGCCTTTCTCCAATTCTTCAAGTTTTTAGTAGGTCGAATTTTCAGTTTGTAAAGTTTTTAAGCAGACCCTTTCGGAGCACAGGCTACCTGCTAGTCTATATAGATATATGAATGCGAAATGGCTCTGATTCATCCACTCACTCACTCTACATAATCAACAAAGCTGAAAATCTACTGAATCAAATACGTTCAAATTTAGCCTTCTAGAGGCGCATTAATAACGGATCTTTTAAATCTCCAAAGATACGCCCAAAATCTGCGTTTTTCCAGTGTTTTTCTGCGTTTTCTCAACCTTTTCAAGAATTAATCGACAAATTGAGTGAATAAGATGTGATTTGAGGATCCTACTTGAAAGTTTGTAGGCTTATATGGTAGTTGTTGAAATAAAAGACAAAAATGTTCATTAAAATTTTTTATTCAAGTTGAGTTCTTATTACATATAAAATCCATCAATCATCAACTTTATCTTCCTTTTCAAATAATCAATAGCAAACAACAAAATGTAGTAGAACATTTCAGCTATAGTCATTATACTTATGCCTAGAAATGCATCCAAGTAGAAAACGGTGGAGTCCATCATCTCATAGTTATTGTATGTGAAGGTTCGAACTTTGGGATGGAAAACGTCGTCCCTAAATACAATTTCAATAGTGTGTTTTTCATTTTGATTAGACTTAACTAAAACTGTCATCCCTTTCCCAGTCAACAGCGAAATACTATTATGTTTTCTGCGCCATTTCTGTTCCTCTAATTCCTCTTTAGAAGGCCTAGCTGAATACCCTACCAAAAATGGCAGCTTGTGCAACGGGTTTAACAACTTTGTGAAATAAATTCATAAGATATCACCTTGTAGTCAGTGTAGTTACAAGATGGCAAACATTTACAAGAATCTACAAATTTCCTTTCACCCGTGTCATAATGAGTGGCTTTTGCTACATTCAAAGCACAGGAGCTGTTTTCATCCGAGCAAATGTATGTTGATTCGTTGTGCGGCATGAAAAACAGGACACATCCACATTCTCTCAAAGCTCTCTTGGTGGAGCACTCCATTAAACAGTTTTGTCGCGAATAATATTGAAAAAAGTCCAATGTTTTCTCTGTGGTGTTGAAGCATTGTTTGGTATATGGAACTTTGTACAGGAAATCGTTATCATCTACAGGATATTTTATGATTTGTTCAGGTTCTATATGAATGCGAGAGCCTTTTGATAAATGGAGACGATGCCATCTCATGAATGGATTCGGAACTTCCCAGGGATTGTGGATTGTGAATCGAAGTAAATTGTCTCTGCCAATAAAAAAGTCTCCAAAATGATACAAGTTATCATAATCATATTTGATTTCATAACTTATGTGTGGTTTCTCCAGTAAGGTAGGGTACTCTTTTGGTGGGGGAACAAGGGGGGAACTCGATGTCCGATTCTCTGTAAATGATGGAAATCCATGGATTGTATCAGTAACCCAACCGTCCTTTCTTGAGTCACGTTCCATTGAATCATTGCGTAAAAAATGACGTACTACATCCTTCCTGTAAATCTTTGAAGGTGGAAACATGTTGCTGGTCAAGCAGTGTCCCCTGAACATAAAAGTTGAACTTTTAAAGAATTCATTTCCAAAAGCTGATTTAATAGATAAACTACCAGGCAGTGAGGCATCATGGAAAAACCGTTCAAGAATTGAATCAGCTATAACAAACCGCTTTTCACTTTTATTTGTGTATTTTTCAGTGGAACGAGAAAATAAGAACTTTCCATCAAATGCTTCCCCAGACATACCTAGAATATCTGCTATTTTGTATATCTCATCACTATAATGTTTATCCAAGAAATCTTTAATTTCAGAAAATGAAGTACTTCTAATTGGGCCACAGATGGTAAGAGCAGGAATAGGTAGAGTGAAGATGCTTTGAGGAGTATTTGCCAGTTCTATCGTCATGGGAGATTCTTTCCATCTATTTATTTTCATTGTGTATATTGTGAACAATGAAATGACAAAACCGATGACGACTATGCACCAGTAAGCACGCTTGATCCAGTGTTGGTTACCACCAAAAATGTATTTCACCCCATGTAATGAAGTGTTCTCCACAAAGTTCTTGAAATAGGGATTCACTGTTTTCCTTCTTCTCATCTGTACTTGATGTGCAGTTCCTGAAGCCGCCTCGTTCATGAGTGTGATGATCACAACAAACAATATACACACAGTAGATGATTGATCACTTAATTGAATAGATATCCGCACAAGAGCTAGGATATGGACCCTGCTACTTTCAACTTCAACACTCACTAGAATTTGCTGTAGCCTGTGCCTGAATCTGTAGCAGACTATCTGCTAACAAAATGGATATTATGGCAGGCACACTTCACTCACAATTTAGTAATGAAAAAAGCTACTCTATAATCACCTTTCCCATTTCAATATTACTTTACAACAGAGATAATGTGATAGGTTATTTTGAATTCATCCAACTCATGTTTCGAATAATTGTTATTTCTTTAGGGATTCGCATGGAAAGGCTGATGTATCAACAAGACCACATTATCCGAATTGGATAAATTCATAAGTCATTCTGAGGTCGAATCAATTATTATAAGTTGATTGTTTGTTTCACTAATTACAAAAAAAGTATGACAAGCAGGAAAAGGGGGTGGGGAGGTGGTGGAGTATGAGGAAGAGGTGGGGGTGGCCGAAGAGGTGGGGGAGGATGAAGAGGTGTTACTCATTATATTTGTTTCTGTCCTCAAGCGATACAAGAATATATGAAGTTCATATCGTTTAATATTATATGATTTGATAATTTTTATATCATAAATCTACTATGTTCCAATATCTCAGTAATTTCCATCTGGTTTAAGAGTTTGAAGTACTGTATCACGAAATGCTTTAAACTTACAAGCACAATGAAATTATTTTTCTCGACAAATTATTGGGGAGGGGGGGGGCTCGAGCCCTCCACCCCCATGGAGTCGGCGCCTATGCATATAAACATGAATCATATAAACATATTTATAAACAGAAATTGCTAGTTAAATAGTATTGGGTCATTCTTCAAGATTCTATTAACTTATATACTTCGATAAATTGTTCTACTTCTTGTATAGTTGAGAAGTTGATATTGTGGTATTATTCATATTAAATAAAAAGACTAAGAAATTGTCAAAAACCTACAGATTTTATTGAAAGACCAGTCTCGGTTGTTACACCATTGTCAATCTCTGATATACAACCAAACCCAGTCTTTCTAACTTTCAATAAAATCCAGTGGCGGCTGGTGTGAATATAAGTGTAGTTTGGAGGTTGCAGATATCAATCCTGACTTTTATAGTGTATAAGAAAGCAATAAATTGGGATTATTAAATTGTCATTACATGAAACTTGAATTATATCGACTTTTCTCAAGATAATGACAAGTTACAAGTCACTGTAAGAGATATAAAGGAAATGAATAAGTTACAAGATTCAAAAAATACAATAGAAATAGAGAACCCAAAAATGTTTTACATCTATCAGTCTCTATTATAGCCTTGAAAGACAAATTGATTTGAAATAGGATTGAGTTACTTTCCTCGTCCAATTTGTATGATGTATTTTAGACACACGTGCTCTTCCATGCAATCCCTGAACAATTCATATTCTTTGAAATATGTGAATTGCATGCTTGAAATACGGTAATTACCCTACATTATCTCTGATTAAATAAATAAATCACTCAATCGAGCTTGAATATTGAATAAAAATACTAAGAAATTGTCAAAGTTTTCATATTTTTATTTAATATGAATAATTACCACAATATCAACTTCTCAATTACACAAAAAGAATCAATCAAGCTCTTGCTAATATGATTATGACAATCGAAATATTACATTATATCGCAGTTCTGAAACAGTTTTTAATGAGACATCCACAGCCAAATAATATAGAAGGAAGAAGAATAATATCTCAAAAACACTGAGAACATTTTTTTCCAGCAAGAAAAAAGCAAATTCATACCAGACAAATGAATAAGAGGAATTACCTGTTTTTTATTGTATGCAGTATTGTATTGTATTTCAAGTTTTTGTAATTGAATGATCAGTGTATTGGAACTTATATTTTGATATTATTGAGCTATAGGCCCCTAATGTGATATATTACAGTATTACTGATCAAGGAAGCCTATATTATTGACCGAACGAAGTGAGGTCTAAGATTCAAGTCGACGGTTTGGCATTTCTCTTAATGTTTATATGTTGCACATTTACGGCGAAACGCGGTAATAGATTTCCATGAAATTTGACAGGTATGTTCCTTTTTAAATTGCGCGTCGACGTATATACAAGGTTTTTGGAGATTCTGCATCTCAAGGATAAAATAAAAGGAAAAAGGAGCCTCCTTCATACGCCAATATTAGAGTAAAATATTAATCAGACTATAGAATTATTCATCATAAATCAGCTGACAAGTGAGCCACACAGATGTGTGGAGAAGCCAGTCTATTACTGTATTTGTATAAGGTCTATAGTTTCAATCAAAGAGGTATGCATCTTTGAGCTGGGTTTACACCAAAGTTATTAACATAATGTTAATAACTTAATCCTTATAGATTTTATTAGATTGAACGGAAGTTGACAAACACACATCTTCATCATGTGTATGATAAGCTATGTTCAATCTAATTATAATCTATAAGGATTGAGTTATTAACATTTTGTTGATAACTTTGGTCTAATCGCAGCTTTAAGGTCTTTGGTTTCAATATTTTGTTTTGCAGTCATGGTATTATTATGTGTGCCCATTAGTATCAATATTCTCACCTTCCAAAAACCTAATTTAATAGGTGATTAAAAATAAATAAATGAACTAAATAATGCTGGAGAAATTATAACATTTTTGATTGTAAAAAATTAATTTCAATCAGATAGAAAGATTATCACGCAACTGGATGAATTATATCATATGGAATACAAATTCAAACGTGAACTGAGTTTGTTAACATTTAAAACAAGTGACATCAGGTACTCGTGGATGAGAATACTGCGTGAGGTCTACTGTTCACAGAACTACTAGTTATATAATATGGTTTCATAATATTGGAAAATAAAGTAGCCGCTACGCTATAATGTTCGGCTGGTTGCCTATCCTGCCCCTGATAATATTAAACAAAGAGACGAGATTGAAACCATGATACTGGAGAATCAGGACGTATTACACCTTGACAATAGCTTGGAAAACATGGAAGATCATTACTTATAATAAAAAAAAAGATTTTCACAAGATTAATAAGTAATTATAATTAATCACAAGTTAATTATAATTAACAATGTGATTAATATAATACTGAGCTTATCAGTTAGAGAACATGTTATAATAGACCAAATTGCATGTGATTTACAACAAGAAAGCTTTTTGGTCCTATATTATGTGCAGGATTTATTCGAATGCAAACATCTTAATGAAGGTTACAATAAAGAATTGAGCTTAAATACAGCTAATACAACCTATTCCATATTTAATTGCGTAATTTTCAGAATTTTATGGCAGCCATATTTTCAGACAGGGTGTTTAAAAGCATTATACACTTTAGAGCTAGCGAACTTTTTCTTCTCACAGATCATACTCTTTGGATTGGATTAAAAACCAATAAAATATATTCTACTCATACTGATTTCATCAATGAAATAATGTGTAAATCTATAAAGTATCATTCAATTCATCTTCAAGTTTCAATCTTATTACAAAGAAACAATATTTTGACAGATTACAACGATCACTAGTACAATAATACATTGACCAGGTTTCATAAAGGCATGTTACATTTTAACATTTAAATGCCACGAGGACGAATCAGAGAAGCTTTCTACCCAAGAAAGCCTTCTCTAGATATCGTGGCATCTAATCACGGTGGAATTTTAACTGGTTTTTGTGCACCCGGGCACTTGTATTGAAAGTATTTTCCAAAAGTTCACTTGAAAAAATACATCAAGTAGGAAGTCAGATGATTGATGCTACTTATATATTATCTAGAGCTACTGGTTGATGAAGACACAACTAGAGTTTGATTTGATCTTTTGAAATATGCGAAGTTCAATGATGTTGTCATAATATTTAGGTGATAGCAACGCAACAGAATTGGAACGGAACGCGACGTGGAACAAGAATTAGCTCCAGTTTCCATCGTATCTCTAGAAAATCGCTTTCTATATGTAAGCAGCTCTACATTACAAATACCTCACATAGACTATCAGGATTGATTAGTTGAATTGAATGGAAATACATTGAATTTATCTGTAATGAGATTGGAAAGCGAGGCTATAGTAATGGGATAGTAGAAATGGAACTATTCCTATTTGGGTTCATATCATATGCACAACTATTGATCTCTGGCATAGTTGCAGAACGATATTAGATATTAGGAATAACTTAGCAGGCTAATACAATGGATTTACTGCAGCGCGGTATGAAACTACGAGTTTACACCACTGCGAGCAGAGAGCGGCAGAAGTTCCCTATTTAGAAAGTGAACTACATCTAGATAATGACTCAGTGGTGTTTGATGATTAGGGTGGGCACACACCAGTTAGTCAAGACAAGACACGTTTAGTCACAATACTTCACATTCTTGCTTATGAAGCAAATCACACTGATTAGTCATTGCAATTAGACATGTCTTCATAAGCAACTATGTGAAGTATTGTGACTAAACGTGTCTTGTCTTGTCTTGGTTAACTGGTGTGTGCCTAGCCTTATACTCCAATTTCTGTATAATATTGGAAAGTTTGACCTTCACAATAGCATTGAAATTAGAACTCCTCAATGTTTCTTTACATTACAAACTCCTTGTTAATGATTAATTTTGAATTCTTAAATTACGGCACAGCGCTAATCATCGGAACGCAAGGCCTAGCGTCGGAAGCGCTCCACCAACATGAGTAGAAACTATAGCTTTCAATGGAAGAAACTATAATCATAATAATGGAAAATACAGCTTCCAATTATAGAAATTTTGATTTTTCAAAAACTATAATAGCTTTAAATCATAAAAATCAGACGGATATGTCATAATTAATCAAGAAATCAAAAGTGATTAAAACTGGAAATTCGAATAAATTAAAAGGTGTGAAGACCAGTCAATAATGTGACAAAAAATGTGATTCGAATGAACTATCTTGATTTTTTAATTATTTCAACTTTTCTTTAATGAAGGGCGAAATTTATTATTAAAGCTTGGGTAGAATATTGTAATACAAAAGAATGATATATTGTGATAGTAGGATTATAAGAGTGTTCTCAAATCCAAGAATAAAGAAGATAAAATTGATTTTTTTGAGTCTTTACGAAGTCCATTTGGTTATTTTAGTGATTATTCCATTCACTTAATCATTTACAATTATTGTATATTTTAATGATAAATAGTAAAAATGAGTATAGAGATCAAATTTATCGCGTTTGAATGAACAACCATCTCATCATATTATACGAGGGTTTCAAGTCATTCTATTAACTAATCGCAAGCAAGCGTTGAAGATAGTTGGATGTTATATCTTATAATAATCTATATAATAAGAGAGAATAGGGTTGTGTTTGTTCGTGTGTTCGTTTGTTCGTTTGTTCGCATCAAAACATGTCAACTTGTGGATTGCATACCGGAAAAACGTTAATGATTTAGATCTCCAAATTTTGCACATAGATTCTAAAAATATCAATCTCGTGCACCTAGAAGCTAAAATTTTTATTTTTCTTCTAGATTTTTCAGAATTAATGTTTAAATTTCATCAATGGTACATTCGATTTCATCAAAAAATCACCAAATCATATGGTCGAAATTAAAAAAGGTACCAATATTACTTTCTACCTGAAAAACATATTTTTAAACTTCGTTTTCCTGAAGCAATGTTTAGGCCTACACGTGGCATGGATTATTAATTTTTCAGCTAGAAAAATTTTTGAGACAAATGCTAAATAAACGTCTACAGTTTCATCAATGCTGTATCGGCAATATGAAAACGCATGCAGTTAATATGTCTTTCAATGAAGGTGTTGTTATCTACATAAAGAAATTATATTCTCCCATTTTTATTTAATTAAAATTTCAAAATTATTCGAGCCCTGATAGAATGACTGACACTGTACATAGGCCTATTTTGAATTCTTCTAGATTTCATTACGTCAAGTTTAAAGAGAGACCCTTGCGAAGAACGGGTTACCTTCTAGTAATGAATAATTTTAAAAAGTTCATGTAGTTATTGTAAAGTTCAATCTGATCAAAGATTATCCATCTCGAAGCTTATTGTTCGGAGCTCATCTGCTTGTAAAATTATCATCCAATACTAATTATTATCATTAATAGTAATTTGCTCTGATTATGAAGATCAGGGAGTAATGTGGGATAAAGTTAACTTATAATTTGAACAATATCAACTTATAAGGGTATAATGGATACAGTAGAAGATAATAAAGCCTTCACACAGAATCCTCTCTTAACAGCATACAAATTGCTGTTTATAACAAACACGAATGCTAATAAAAGCCTACCTTGATATTCAAGCAATCTATACAAAATCAAGTTATCCATGCACTGAGTATTATAACGTGATAATGATCTCGAAGTTAATAATCACCGGGCATTATTATGATATCTACGGGTCTGCATTTGTAAGCCTGCATATTCTATTCCATTAGAGCTCACACCGGGAATACATTCGGGGTTTTGCATCAGCTCAGGGAAATCAACTAATTGATGTTCAGGACTTTGAAAATAACTGCAAACACATTTCTGTCATGTTATGGAGCAAATTCATGATTAATATGCGACTGTTGACATGTCGATGTAGTTCGATTATAAACGAAGCGACAAAATTGAATTGACGTCTACCTACGTTATTAGGTTTCAAACGCTATTGCCAAGCATGACCATAAATGTGTGTTTCAATCAATTCAACGAACTAATTTCGGGTTATCGAGATCGAGATATATTGCTGGCGACTGAAATATAAATGAGGAAACTATTATCATAATTAATTATTCCAATACTGGAACTGGACTGTCCTCAGATTCAAATTATTGGTCAATGTTTCGCATGTAATGTGGGAACATTTTGATGTGGTACAACATTACAAACTATAGTTTGTATTGAGAATTTGATAAACAAGAATGTAGTCATCAATTATATTTCACATCGGTATGTTAGATGTTAGGGTTGTATGTGACATTGAAATTATTATGAGATTTGATGATGAATCACTACCCGATGTAAAGTTTTTATGATTCAACGATCCAATGAGAAATCTATTATAATAATTAGTGTTCAATTTTGATTTCTTCTAGGAATTCTTATAATTTATTATTCTTAATCATCCAAATTCCATCGACTAACATGACTTACATAGCCAATGTATGAATATTGTATGAATTTTGTTTCTTGATGACTATGTCTATTGCACTATGTGTTTAATGACAATAACAAATTCTATCCTATTCTAATTTAACGCATTTCTACGGAAAATACAATATAAAATAATATTCTTGAGTTGGAAGGAAGCATAACCATGCATCATGTAAGACATGAAATTTGAAATAAATATTTACTCAATGTATGAGTTATAAGCGCTTAAAACCATATCAATTATTTTCATTTCGACTAACATTATTTGAGTTGGCCGGTTGAGCGTTTATAATCACAGAGTGAAAACATCATGCTGATTCACAGCCGATAAAAATTTCCTATCATCAGACTGATTCCTATAAAAGAGCTCAAATAAGCACAAAATGAAAAACCATACTCAAATAAGAATAAAACGTTAAAGATGTTATGAGAACAACAGCTATATCAAAACAAATACAGAGACGAAAGCACATCCAATATCGGATTCCACATTCTTACAAAATTAATGTAATCACAGAACTTTACAATCACAGAACTCCGCAATCAGAAATTATAATTTCCTTCTTTGGGGCATCCACTCTTCGTACCAAATTCCTCTATCTGGAAAAATGTAGAATAAAAATTCTGGTCACTTATACAATAGAGGGAGAATGGAAAATTGGGGAATCAATCGAGGAACAAAAACTATGAATGAATGCTGATATCTCTGAGGAATACACCAAGCTAAACAATAGTTTTACTATTCTACGGGTTACTGATCTATTTAACTGTAGAGAAGGAATGTTCAACAGAGGTTCTCCAGCAGTCACTGTGATTTAATAAATACAGTATACTGATCGAAAGTTAGCTAAACGCCTCATTAAGATAATAATGAAATTTCTTCGTGATAAATGAATTTGAAAAAAAAAATTAAAATTCTGTGATAGAAAACTCACCATTTCCAGAACATGTAATGATTTTTTGTTTTTCAGCCGACCAAATACGACAAAGCGTCCATTCAAAGTTGTGAGTTTTTTGAAAGTGATCAGAAACTTTGTGTTATTCTTATTCTGTACCGAGTTGAACATGGAGATAACACCTGTAAAAAAGAAGCTAGACAGAATGAAATACAATGAAAAACTCTACTGCATTCATTTAAAACTCATTCATACAAGACTCATTTTTTGGTGAAAATTTCATGATTCCCTCAACCTTGAAGCATGGATAAATATGAAACTATTTCAAGATGAAAAATCAATATTTCCGATGAATTCAGAATTGTGTTTGAATAATGAATTTAAATTACTGATATTTGTAACATTCCATATGACATGATTTCACAAACTTTATAATTCGATCCCAAGTCGATTCATCTTCTGTCTTCCAGGAGGCTACATACTATAATATTATAGGAGAGACTACAAATCATTCACATAAGGTTTGAAATATTATGTAGGGCATAAACTCATTATGTAGGTCATTTAGCTCTAAATATAGTACGTTCTAGTGAATAATCCATTTCCAGTTTCTTCTATAATAAGGCTGTGACAACTGGAAACGATGTCGAGAAGTGAATTTCTCATTTATCCCTGATCTAATTCATCATTTCAATAGAACTGTTCAAGTCACAGACAAGTGTAATCCATTCCATGTTTTTATAAATAAATAAAAAATAAATCCCAGTTAACTCCATACCTGGTCCAGCATGTTCCAAAACATGATTCTCATCTGGAAAATATCCCATGCGTTTGTTATTTTCCTCCAAGAAATTATTCAGTTCGCCCCCGAGACAAAAAAATCCAGAAAAGACCTGGTGCATCTTTGCTTTTCTATAAGTTGGGAAAAACTCGGAATCGCATAAAGAAATGAAACGCTCCGCTGTTCTGGGAACTATATCGCAGTAGATTTCAAACAGAAGACGTCCTCGTTTTATTTTATCAATGGTTATATCAAAGAAACACCTGGAACAAGAATGAAATTATTCACAAGAGAAATTATTCTCTGGATTGAAATTGATACCACAAACTACCAGGCTGTAGAATGCGATTAGTTGTAGGATATTTGTATCTACGTTCTCATGATGTTTAGACTAGAAGATAAAAAATGAAGCTTTCACTTTTGGATTTTCCGGAGATAGCCTGGTCCATCGTTCATAACCAGCTGTGCTAATAGTGAAGTTGTGTTTCTTTTCTGGCTCAAAATTTTGCAAAATTACTCAAAAATTTCCAGTTTATAGAGATTTGAGTGGAATATTTTTGTTTTTAATCAGTTTTCAAATATCAAAATTAAAAATATTCAGTTTATTCATTAGTTTTGAAGTGGAAATTGGACTTTTTGAAGTGAAAGTGAAATGTTAACCTTATTCTTTTTTGAAACTTTTATTTGTAAACATTTGGGAGAAGACAGTTTTGGGGTATGCCTGTTGTCTTCTCCCAATCATATTATATATTATGATCTGTAATTGCCAATGATATAAATAAATAAATGAATATTATGGAATAACCTTGTCAGTTTACACACAAACAGTCTTCGAAATTCAAGATATAGGAAGACGATTCCGAAGATACTAGACAAAACCTATATACTATATTAATAGGCCTACCATTTTCAGTGACTTTTCGTTGACGACTGAGATTCTGCTTGCGAAATATTCAAGTTCAATATACGTAAGTGCTTGGATTAGTAGAACTTTAAACTTTGACGATTATTGGTTTCTGAAACTTATCACTCACCTTATTGTGATTGGAACTAATCATTATAATTGAAGTTTCTCTCGTATGCTAAAGGTGCTGGCGAATTTGCAGATTAAAGCGCTCTACTACTAACAAACGAAAACACAATACAACACACAACACTTACAATAATGGTTAACTCATAACAAACTTGTAATTATAATGGTTATACTGTAGGTTTGCGTGATCTACTAGTAATTTCGTGATTTCTACATTTAGTTTCTGTTGTATCAATTCAATGCAATTACTGGAAATCGATTATGGAATAATCAGAAATTTGATGAGATCTATGCAATTGATTATAAAAACCTTTCAATCAAGTAAGGATGAACTGGAATTGAATAATTTTTGACAAACTCACGTAACTCTTCTGCTCGGTACACTAGGTTCACCTTCAGGTAATATACTCCATCGATCATAATTTTTCATCTTCGACAGTGGAGATGCTGATTTGAGTTTGATGTTTCGAGTTCTTTGTAGACTTTCTTGATTGTATGATGATTTCTGGAAGAATTGGGTTGAGAACCTTGATAAATTTACTTTATGTTCATTGAGTTTACTTTACTTGAATTATAATGAGTCCAGCAGAATACTTTGCTAATTTGTACATTGAGATCGAGAAGCTTATAATTGATCTCTTCTCAGATTCAAATTCAAATTATTTATTTGCATTTTCATTCGTTTACAATATTAATTACATTTTCTCTGTTCGAAAATTATTGATTTCCACTTTTTCACAAACAAATGACAATTATTTTTCATGAGTATAATATATTCATTCCACTTCCCATTAAATGTGAACGAAGAAAAACAGGAAACTAATCACCATCACGAGTGATTGTGAATAGACGTCATTAAGTGAATACATTTTGATTGGGACCATCTCCAGAAAAATCGAGCTGGGTATATTGGTAAGCTGCTTTTATAAAAAACGTAAGCCAATCAGAGCTCTATTATACTCACAGCTCCTCTAATCCTGTTCAAAACTTTTTCATTCTCCTTGGCAATAATCTCCATGCGCACTTCTCTGTCTTTGCGTTTCACTTCTATAGCTTTTTTCAATTTTTTTGACATAATTCTGCTATCATCAATGAACCTCTGAAAGAATCACAAAGCAATTAAATAGATGCAATATACTTCTATCGTATTCTGGGAGAGAGGTTGTTGTTTTTCTTTCATTGTTTCCATTTTGATCGATCGTCATTTCATTTCCAAAGACAATTTACATGGAAATCGATGTCAGATTTATTTAGATAGATGATGTAATCAAATATTGTGTTCCAGCATTCCAAAACATTTAACTTTGATTATAAAATAATACAGAGATAACTTGAACTGTTTGAAAACTTGGATAGCACATTTGAGTAACGCTTTTATAGCGTAAATTCATGATTTCCACATAACGTAGACTATTATTACACTTCCTTCAATTTTTTTCATTAAGTTCCCATACATTTAGTTCAAAGGGTATAACGTCTAGGCCTATTATATAAATGACAGATTTTTTAATAAGTGAAACTGATAGATAAGTTAATATACAATGGGAGATTAACTCACTGTAGTCCTGTAGACAGTATTTATTTTGATCATAAGCTGCTTGTTCATCATCATGATGGTCTTCATTCTGGCCATAGCATCTCCAAGCTTACTTGAGGAAAAATAGAAGGACGGATAGAAGAATGGTGCACCATTGTCTATCTTCTTCATGACCTTTTTTGTCTGGAAAAAATCACTCAATTATCCATAATATTATCGATACGGATACTTTATCAGCTAGAATAAATGCATAGATAAGTTAAGGCACAAAAAGTCAATTTCACTCGTATACACATGATTATTTAGAATGTTAGCTCATAGAATAGTTTCATAAGTTCTAGACCAGTAGTTCTGTGGAAAGTAGACTTCGCGCTCAGTAAGTTACATTGACCTGTTGTTATATTTTCTCAAAAATTAATAAATAATTTATCAATTTAAAATGTCTAGAAAAATCCTAAATAAACATAGAGCTTTCTGTCCTATGACGTGACGTACTGGAATGTGAGTGTGAGCGCCGTTGTCAGGTCTGGCTGCAACTGTCTTCTAACGTTGATGGAAAGATACATTTTCAAGATGTTCGATGATTTTGAACGGGTAGCATCATAGTCCACTAGACAGCTGATTTATGATGAATAATTCTAAGTCTGATTTAACGGTAATATTGGCGTTCAAAGGAGACTCCTTTTCCATTTGTATTATCCTTAAAATGCAAAACATCAAAAAACCGTTTGTTTATGTCGACGCGAAATTTAAAAAGGAACATACCTGTCAAATTTCATAAAAATCTATTGCTGCGTTTCGCTGTAAATGCGGAACATGAAAACATAAATATAAACAAAAAATATATAAATATAAAGTGAAATGCAAAACCGTCGACTTGAATCTTAGACCTCACTTCGCTTGGTCAAATAGAATAGAGAAACCATTATTGAATTGAAAAAATTGTTTTTTTTTTTATCATTTTATTGCGTACTAGCAGGTAAATCGTTCTTCGTAAGGGTCTTATTAAAAACTTCAGAAATTGAAAACTTGACCTACGGAAATCTTGAAGAGTTCAAAATTAGTCTAAAACCATTCTTCGCAAATAAAGAATCTATATGCAAAATTTCAAGTTAATCGGTCCAGCAGTTCTAACGTAATGCTTCATTCGTAAATTTCCTATCCCGTATAATATAATAAAGGAAATAATATTATAGATGATGCACACATGAGGTGTTAGCTTGTGCATGGTGATAGGCAGTACGTGAGTGATTTTATTACATAATCAAACGTTCACGCCTACAGTGGGATTCGAATCCACAACAAGATAGCGTTAGCAGACTAAAGGCTTTGATTATGGATACGTTAAGCCGTTATTGTATCCATTTTCAAAGCTAAAGGGTGCAACGCCCTAGTTGACTCGACTACTCTGGCCAGATATTGGTAGTTTTAAAATAGTTCTAAATTTATTATTCATCATAAGTTTTGTACTTGTTTATAGCACAAAAATTCAGATTCATGAATACATTATTTTTTTGCTACCGATATTATTATCTGAGCAAGAATATTAATAAATTCAAATTATTGGAACAATATCAATAATAATTACATTTTGCTTTTGAGCTCCAGCCATAAGCCTGAGTTCATCATGGAAGATGAGACGAATAATAATGGAAGGTGAGTCAACCTACAGCGTAAGGTGTGTTCCAAACCACCGGAAAGCAGTTTAAAGTCAACAGTATTGGAGTTATTAAGAAATCAAGTGGAAACTAATCAATATTACCTCCTTCCCATACGGTTCTCGAAGATATTTGGCAACAGAAATTTTTTCAGGACTCATTTTGAATTTGGGTTGAGAAATTTTGCAATTTACAGAAATTTCCAAAAATCACGAGAATTTCGAGGCCTAGACGCAAACTACATAGCTATTTTGAAAATGAATACTTTGAGTATCATAAAATCACCATGGAAACAAATTAATGTACTCAACAGCCTCTTGATCCAGAAACTTTTCATCAACATAAGTTTTTATGGCGTCCTTAAAAAGCTATTCAATTTCAGGAAAACTTCTGCGTACCGTAATCAAGTTGCTGAACTTACTCCAAAATTACTGAAAATCAAAGCTGTTATTATTCAAAATGTATAGAATAAAAGAAAGATTCTTTTTCTCGATTTAAGTTATGACTTTTAATATTACATTGGATATGGAAATAATAATATATAAATCAACGGTAAAATATTATAAAGAATAGCAAAACTCTTCTGTATTATACATTTCAATCCAGATTACTCAGCTCTGTAAGATAATCTTGAATACAAAATTACTAGATCTGAGGGTATCTTTACACTTAAGGCCATTCCACACAGCACGTGGCATGCGTGGCTGGACGCACACCACGCCGGCCACGCTAGCCACATGCCAATTCACACCGCCACGACTGTTGCGATGCTATACCAGCCACGTTTCCCATCAGTATGCAGGAACATGTCAACTCCGATGGTCCCGTGGTGTGAATCTGGATTTTCTTGTGGCTTACCTTGGTTTGATGACTCCAACAGCAGCAGTAGTAATGATACTGAGCTGGTTTTATTGTATTCGGTGACAGCACGGGACCAGTGGGTCCGTACATCCAATCCATAAAAAAAGGAAGACCTATGGCGAATTCCCTCATTTAATGCGCGACCTTGAGGCTGACAATGATAGTATACGTTTTGCGCATGCTCGGACCAAAACGTGGCCGGACACGTTTGAAAAGATCGCTCAGAGAGCGAACGGTAGCCACGCGTGGCTAGTATAGCAAGCGTTGCCGCGTGGCCGTGGCTGCTATGTGAATTGCTTCATTTGATTAGCTGGGAAGCGATGTTTTGAAAAGTAGCTAGCGTGCGTCCAGCCACGCATGCCACGTGCTGTGTGGAATGGCCTTTACAGTAGCTATGCTACGCTGAAATACGTGCTATATCCCAATTTAAATCCAAGCTATACGAATATTGAATGGAAAAGACTAAGAAATTGTCAAAAAACCACTGATTTATTGATAATTAGAAACAAAATTCAAATTATCAAAAAATCAGTGGTTTTTTGGCAATTTCTTAGTCTTTTTCATTCAATATGAATAATTACCACAATATCAACTTCTCAACTACACAAAAACTATACGAATATAATACTCGTAATTCAATATCTCTAATTATCTAACTAGGGATAATGAACAGGACAGATTCGTAGGTTGGATGTAACATTGATAAATAAAACGCATTTGAGCGTAGCACAGCTAAGTGTGAAGAGACCCTAATGAGATGACTTGAACCCAGAATTGATTTACTAATAATTTTTAAATTGTACCATTGAAATAAGAGGTAGATGAGTGGCCTCCCAAACAAACCAAAGAATTTTGCACAAACACCGTTGTATTGAATTTCCTTAGATTTGATTACTTTCTGTATGAAGTTTCTACTTATTATTCGTATACATTTCCAATTTATTTTGAATCGATTCACATTTTCTAAGAAGTGGCGCCGTTCTGTGATATTCATTGTTTCCAACTTTGTCAATAAGATCCAACTCATTATCTATTTCTCCATATCCATCCAACTTTTTTATTTGAACTGTGACCTCATTTACTAGTTCTTATAAATTCCAAGCTTATAAATTTATAAGTTCTTATAAATTAAGAAAGGATTCAATGATGTGACTAAAATTATCATGCTTTTCATTCATTTATCACGGTGCTGGAATACCAATTATTCTGTTTCGGCTATCAAAAGTAACAGGAGGCATAGGGGCTAGTGAAAAATGCTGGCGCCATGATGACACTTCCAATCTCAAAGCAGAGTGCTTCCGAAGATTTTCGTTCAAGTGATTCTTGACTGTGATGTTTGTTCCCTGGATGTGATTACTGCGGGAATTATTCCATGTGTACAAGATAACAATATTATTTTCATTCAAGTCCGTACGATGCGGGACTACACGGCAACAACATATCTGCTTCTTCATATTAAACTGAATCTTGTGAATTCTTCTGGAGAATGATAATACCTTTCTGTGTATCATTATATTATACTTTATGCTCAACGACAGTTCAATTATAATGTAGAGCATGAGATCTTTAATAGTATACAATATACATATCTATATTATTACTTGTGATAGATAACATCTCTCACAGTGGATTTTGTAAAATAGGTTGAAATATTATTCTACTACTCCATTGGAGGAAAAGGTTATAGGAGAGATATTGTCGTATTGGAAGATATTTATTCATTTATCTATTTAATCATTCACAATTACACAACTTACAGGAAAGTGCCACAGGCTTATAAGCCCAAAACAATTCCAATTCTAATTTATACAACAGTCCAAATGTAGGTTATGTGTCACTTAACATTCTTCAATATGAGTTCATCACTAGCAGGTCATTGGTGCTCCGCAAACGTATAATTGAAAAATTTGACAAACTGAAAACTTGACCTACTAAAATCTTAAAGAATTGAGAATAGGCCTATAACCATCATCGGCAAATGTAGAATCAGTATGCAAAATCTCAAGTTAATCAGTTGAGTAGATCCGGCGTGATGATGCGTGATTTGTGAATTTCCTATTCTGTTCGTGTATAAGCACAGCCTACTATAGATAGATCTGAAGTAAGCCATATTATAAGCCAATACTCTCTTTTATTATATTATAGACTAGCAGGTAACCCGTGCTCCGCAGGTGTCCAATTTAAAACTTTTTAAACTAAAAACTTGACCTACTGAAATCTTGAATGATTTAAAATAAGCCTATAACCATCCCCAATAAATTGAGAATCTATATGCTCAATTTCAAGTTAATCAGTTTAGTAGTTCAGACGTGATGATGCGTCATTCGTGTATTTCCAATCCCTGCACATGTATAAGCCGATTATCACCTATATTATAATTATTATATAGATGAGTGCTCATTTACATACTGTATTAATGATTTGGTGATAAGAATGCATTTAGTTTGACCACTATGTATGAAGTCAACCTATACCATCCAACACCTTAACTCTTCCTCCCTTTCACTATCCTTTGAAAGGTGCAATTTCACACACTCATTGACAGATCAGAGATAATATAGAATTTTCGAAAAATCCAGTTCATTACAGTTAAAATATGAATGTTTTAAAAATATTTTTTACTATCTGTTACAGAAAGAGCATGATCGATTCCATTGAAATATGGACGTGTAATCTTTCCTATTTTATTGGAGTTTGTACAATAGCTTATAAATGGTCGTAGCCATTATTCCCCAGAAAGAATGCCACTTTATTGAGGTTTCACAATAGCACATAGCATTTGGAATCATGGCTTTTCTAGAGAGCATTCAAATACAGTAAATGTATTTCAAAAGAGTCGGACTATAACTCTGGCCTGAACTATTTTTCCAGTCACAGATTGCAATCATTTTGAAAGCTTCAGTATATCAGCCGCCGACTGTTATTGATTACTGTTTATACGAGAAAGATTCTTGGATGTGGCAGTTTCTTTTGAATGATTTTTCCATTTGAGCCGAACTTTCAATGTATCAATGTCATTACGAACAGATTCCTATTGAATAGAACTTATCCATCCAGTTGGAGTTGGAAAACGTTTATGTTTGGCGCGACCTGGGGGTTGTTGGTGGGAGTGAGAGGGGTTGCGACTGCGCAGTGGCTGCTACTGCCACTCCTTGTACAGCAGCTGAGAGCTGAACGTCTCTCGTCTCGTCATTGCATCGGCAAACATCGATTGAGCTGCATGTCACATCTGTGCCCTGCAACTCGTCTTGCATGTGGACGACGTGATTGAGTGACTAGGCCTACTCCACTGACTGTCCTCACAGTTTCCACAATCTACACTTGATTCATAGCCAGTGTTCACCATGTTGACCCTGAGAACATTATCCAGCCAGCCCTTGATTTCCATCGTTTAGGTTAGGTTTGAATTGTTGTTGTGTCACTATGAAGAAACACAGACTTTCAGCGCACCGTGAGGCCACCAAACGGCTGAACTCCATCCTCCGAACGGCGAGGCTAGTCTCATGCCAATTTTACATAGATATGAATGCCACTAACATAAATAATAATTGTCAATATTAATAAAAATAGAAATTCAATTAACCTTTTTAAAATTATTCAGTCACGTCATGTTTCGGCTATATAATTATCAAATAATTATCACTATTATGTTGGGTTGATTCGCCATCAAATTGTCTTTTTTTCTTCAGGGATACTTTTGAATATAAATAAAAACAGAAATCCAACTTGAAAATGATTGATGATTGCACTTGGCATTATATAGCCGAGAAATGTGGTGACTAAATAATTTCATGACTAAATAATGTGGTGCGACTAAATAATTTTAAAAAGTGCACTTGGATTTCTATTATTATTCATATTAAAAAGTAGCTCTAACATAATAATTGATGATGAATCAACCTAAGATTATAATAATTGTTGTATGTATTCATTGTATGTATTTTCGGTGAGTATTACTACATATTGCTAACCAAATAAATAAATATGTTTGTTTGCTAAAAATGTTTGTTTTGTATGTATGTGCGAGCTTGCACTCAATCATCTTCATTTCATCTTCATTACATCATACTTAAATTCTAAATCTCTCTTCTTCCCAACTCCTTTTCCTAGACCTACTAAATCTTGAACTATATCAATTTATAAAATAAATAATCTTACTTATAACACTTTGTATCTGACTCCTATTCGCGGACAAAGTCCAGTAACATACTGTACTTTTTGTGAGTAGTATCTTGTTCACTTGTAACTTGTCGTGTTATACTTTTGTTAATATTTTGTATGAATTTCGAGTGAATAAATTTGAATTTGAATTATTGAAGCCACGGATTTTGTTTAGTCTATGGTAGCCTACTGCTCATGTCAATCTTACATGAATGAATACAAACACCACTTACATGAATAGCTTTGTTATGTATTTTTTGTTTATATTCTTGGCGAGTACTACCACGGATTCAAACCACAGATTTTGTTTATTTTATCTATGGTACTACTCTTGCTAGTCTTAATAAGTTGATACAAATACCACCTACATAGATAATTTATCTATGTATTTTTCTCAAGAATATTTTACACTTCCATGATTAACATCGAGAGAATGACGTTGTTCACAATTATACTTTTGTTAGGATGATACAAGAATAATTTTCATATATCATTTTCAAGAATACTCTACATTTTCATATTCAACCTCGAGAGAATATTACGTTTTCACAATATCAATCTTCTGTTAGGGTGATACGATTATTATCTACAAGTTTTTGAATGAACTATGGGAGAAATTGTGATAAGACGTGAACGTAATCCATAACTTTTGCAAAATTACTCAAAAATTTCCAATCTGTAGAGATTTGAGTGAAATATGTTTTTAATCAGTTTTTAAATATCAAAATTCAAAATTTTTAGTTTAGTCTTTAGTTTTGAAGTGGAAATTGGAATTTTTGAAGTGAAAGTGGAATCTTAACCTTATTCTTTTTTTAAACTTGTATTTGTAAAAATTTGGGAGAAGACAGTTTTGGGCTATGCCTGTTGTCTTCTCCCAATCATATTATATTTATTATAATTATGATATGTAATGACAATGGAATAAATAAATAAATATATAAATAAATAAATGAATAAATAAATCAACTTTTTATTGAGAACCACCACGAAGTGATTATGGGTCTCATTCAATCTGAGAGTTTAGACTTAACACTACATGTTTATTGTTTATTTTTATGTAGTGTCATGTCTATTGGAGTCAATATGATATGCTAGCTGGAAGCTAGACGTTTAAGCCTACAGGAATAGACTCAAGTATTTTGAATTAATTATTATATTAGTGATCAAATCTTGCCAAACAATCCAACAATTACTATATTAGTTAATATAGTAACACTTCGTAGTATTACTGACTATCTTGTTCAGAGTTTTGGACGATATAAATGAATAAGCTATATAAACAGAGAAGAACCAGATTCCCTTGAGTAGAATGAGCTCGTTTTATAAAAAAAAAATAGCTGTCAAATAATGTATCTACGTGATGTCTCTTGAGATCAGGCCCCGGGGTATAAATGGGCAGACTGGGCATTTGCCCAGGGCGCTAATAAGAGAAGATGAGAATAATTTAGAGAATCAAAATACTCACTAAAAATATATGACACAAGATTTTCAAAAATACTCAGAGCAGCAGAACATGTAAATATAATACAGGCTACCGGAAATGTAAAATGTGAATATCTAGTAAGAAACATGAGAATTATAAGCTGATATCTCTTTTGAAAATCTAACTGATAAGATTTGGATGTCATAGTCTTTGTTAAAAATCTGGTGTGGCGCACTCACACAACTTTCCTTGCCGTTATGAAAATTCATCACCTGACGCTAGTGTTCCCGCGCATCTCAAGTCTACTATTCAAAGATATGAGCCAGCTGGTGACAGGGCAATAACGCTGGAGACACACATGAGGTCTGCTATCTCTTCATAGTGAATGATTTAATAGAATCAACAATAATTTGCAATTAAATAATCACACTTTCTCGAATTTAAAGCTTATTTTCAATTTTAGGTGAAAATGTTACTGAACATTAATTGTAGAGATTTTCATGCTCAATCTACTCCACTTGATTTTTTTCGTTTCAATTGTATCTGAAGCCTGATAATTGGGAATCTATCTGCATTGATGGGGCGAAGCTCCTGAAATTTTTACAGATATGGGACTTGTGGCAGTTGATAGAGCTTATTGATGACTATTTTAGGTATGAATTTGATCAAAATCGTTGGAGCCGTTTCCGAGAAAAACCCTGTTTTTGACAACATTCTCGCCATTTTAGCCGCCATTTTGAATTGCATTTGATCGAAATTGTTCGTGTCGGATCCTCATAGTGTAAGGACCTTAAGTTCCAAATTTCAAGTCATTCCGTTGATTGGGAGATGAGATATCGTGTACACAAACGCACATACACTCATACACACACACACACACACACACACACACACACACACACACACACACACACATACAGACCAATACCCAAAAACCAGTTTTTTGGACTCAGGGGACCTTGAAACGTATAGAAATTTAGAAATTGGGGTACCTTAATTTTTTCGGAAAGCAATACTTTCCTTACCTATGGTAATAGGGCAAGGAAAGGAAAAAAGAATATGCCTTACCACAATCTGCGAACAAACTTTCTGCCTCCTACCCCTCCTATTTAATGACATAAGAAGTGAATTTGGAAATGAATGTCTGCACTTCAAAATGTATGAAGAACAAGAAGAACTTGGTGGTATCCATGACGTGTTTGAATAAATTATAGAACATGGATTAAAGTTTACTTTCTCAAATCTTGAAGTAGCTATTAGAATATTTTTCCAAGCTTAGCCAGTAACTGCTCTGCAGAGAGAGGATTATCCGCTTTGAATCGTCTGAAGAATGTTAAGAGGTCTACAGTTTTCTGTTTTAAAGACTTGATCTTGTTATCACTTGTGACACTACATAGATTATTTGCTTCTACATTATAGTAATAGGGAGGGCACCACTCACCTAAGCCCGGGGTATCTTGAGATACAAGATACATCACAAGGTTTTTGAATAAAGAAGAGTGACGTTAATTTGATAATTCCTTTTGATAGTTCATGAAAAATCATCGCTCAAGATTAAACTTTTCTTGTTGACTGCTTGAATCTAAGGCACCTATCATTCTATCAAAGCTCTCCTTGCATGAAAAAGGCATACCGATATTGATCTCTTACAATGGGTGATATATTGTTTATAATATCGTAATATAATATGTGATAATTTGTGATATAATGGGTGATACATTCAATACAACCCCTATATCACGTGCTGAAGGGATGAGGGTGGTTTGAAAGCTACATTTTCCACTTATTGTAAGCTTCAATTTCGCACAGATAACAAAAAAATTCATAAGATATAGTTTCCGAGATATATGCGAAAAATGAAAAAATGATACTTTCAAACCACCCCCACCCCTTCAGCACTTGGGGTAGGGGTGAGGATTTTTGGTATGTTAATCCTCTTACTATCCTTAGAAGAGCTGTGGAGTTGAAAATTGTGTTCCAAACTTTTCCCTCTATACCTTTATTTGAGCATTCGTTGCCTGGACTACAAATAAATTCCGGAGTTATGACTTTATCACATGAAAAAGAGATCGACAGCTTTTACAGAGATCAAATTCAATGAGTCATTGCATGTAAGTTATGTAGTTGGTAGAAATCTGAATTTTTTTTTTCATATTTAACGTATGGATACATTCAAAAAATGATAATTTATATTAATGGCGATGACCATTCTTCAACATATGTGTTATCGGATGGGCACGTTAAACTGTCGGTCCCGGCTGAAGTATGACAGTCGTAAGGACCATTGACGTGCTTAAATTATATATTCAGGCGGTGGAACCTTCCCGCAAGGGACTCCCCACCAACAAAAGCCATACGAATTTACTTTTTACCATTCTTCAAGTTTGATAATTATTGTGGTAAACGAATAATCACGTAATAATAATCAAGTTTTATCGACGAAATAAAACAAAGAAAATGAAATATATAATAATAATAAAATCATATATAATAATAAAACTCGAAATAAAATAGTTTCCTTGTGAGAAGTTTTGGAATAATTACAAACTGCTATCTTCTTGCCTTACCATTTCGTAAGAGATAGAGATGGATAAATAGGATAAAAAAAGAGAATTCATCATCTCTAGTACAAGCTCCAGTATGAATGTTTCTAATTACCTTATAAACGTATGTACTTCAGCAACAACAACTTGAATAACAACAAAAACTTTTTTATCATGTTATTGTAAGTTGTTTCTCACTATGTTTACACAAAATATACGTGACGATCGTTATACTTCGAATGAATAGTTGAAAATGGTCATGATAGAAAATAAGAGTGTTTTTGATCACTTTTTGAAAAATAATTACTATTTGCCTGATGTATTGGAGCATGTGAACGGAAAACGAAAATTTTCCTGGAATCTATTACAGCGAAACATTTCACGATACTCGTAATTGAATGAAAATATTAGCTTCGAGCGGTTCTGATGAAGAACATTCCTTATTCATATTTCGATGGAATAGATGAAGTGAAGATACCGATAAATAAAGTATTCGGATCTCCGTTGCATGTCCAACGGTAATTATGCTTGGTTCTGGCATCGTTTAGAAAGGAATAATATCGTTATTTATTAGAAAACCAATACAATTTAAAATAATTGACTCCCACTACCTACACTAGAACCAAAATTAGGAGCTAGACAGTTATTTTAAGCAAAAGTGAAATTAAATTCTAAACAATATTCTCAATTTGTATGCGAGTAGATACCCAATATCGGAAAAGTTGGTTTTTGAAGATTCATTACTTTTATCTCTTTCCTGTATAGGGCTACTTGTAATATAAATATAAAGAAAATAAATAAAAAATCTCAGTACCCTTCTTTTAAAAAATTTTATCACGACATGTTACAGACATTTATGCCATTATCAAGTGATATCACTTGATATAATGGCATAAATGTTACAGACATTTATGCCATTATCAAGTGATATCACTTGATATAATGGCATAAATGACCGAAACATGTCGTGATAAAATTTTTTTAAAAAAGGGTACTGAGATTTTTATTTATTTTCTTTATATTCATTACTTTTATTTTAAATTGCTGTTAACCAACTGCTGGGATAATAATTATAACTGTATAACAATAAATTTGAATATCCAATGAAAGCTATATGAATAGAACTAAGGACTTCTTTATTTATTATAATTATAATTTACTTGTAATATTTGCAGTAGCAGAAATTCTTAGTTCTATTTACTTAGCTCTTATTGAATATTTGAGATAATAATTATACAGTAATGATTCATTCACATCAACACACATCTTCCTTACTTCAAAATAAAACTTTATGTGCAATGAATTAGACTACTAAAGTCATAGAATGAAATGAAGATAATTGAATAAAAAACTCTCTTTTCTTGAAAAAGTGTGAAATTGAGATAATTGAATAAAAAACTCTTGAGTTGTTTACATTAATAGTTATTTGTATATCTAGAGTGAAATGTGCTGTTTTTTCTCCCTGAGGGAGAAAAAACATTTTTCACTCGTGATATACACAACATTTTTCCTCCACCTACATTTTTATAAAAACTGCTAATAAAATAATTTTTAAAAACGTATGTGACCAAACAATGTGTTACAACATAATCTAAAAAGTAAACAGAAACAGCTGGCTTGTAATCACAGTTCTCCTCCGACAGCACTATCTGTCGGCCAAAGTTGTAACAACAATGACAGCCAAAACTGCAGCTATGATGAAGTTCCCGTTTCAAATTTGATTAGTTAATAAGTAATATTCGTTGGCTGATATTTTGAATAACATGGAATAAAAGAAAAAAATATATACATTTTTTTATTATAGTGATATGAAGTTTGTAATAATAATTTCAGCATACAAACATAAATTTTATATATCGATCAAATGTCTGGTTGAAGTATTGAATTTAGTTGGTTTAAAGACTACTCTATATGCTTCCTCATCTGAGCTTAGACCTTGTGACCTATTCCAAATGTACGTTTTTAAAATAGAGATGCTTCCCATGTTATTTAAATGGAGTCAATTTTTCTCCCTAGGGAGTTTTTCTGTTTTTTAGTACCGAGAGCGAAAAAGTGACACTTTAGTATCATGTTTCAGGGAGTAAAGTAAGTACTTTTGACAGTAGGTGGAGGAAAATACATTTTACAATAAATTCAATACATTGAATTTGCCTTTTGAAAGTTTCGAAATTTTCTCTTTTGAATCCTCACCAACTATTGATAAACCCAATCAAAATCTTACAGCAATGAATATTGTAAATTCATCCTGAGTCATAAACAGTGAATCAAGTGGTAAACGGCACTCTCTGCTAGATGATGGGAGTAAAAACAGATTGTTTCCTTGAGGAATCGATTCGGCAATGTGTGGCGTTGATAGACCGATATAAACTGATATAAAATGATGATGAACTCGGCAAGGAACTGGAAGAGAATTTGATGAGCACCCCCACAGTTATAAAATATAGCCTGCTATCTTCCTATCACAATCTTAATCTCATTTCGAGCCCAGCAATCATTAATCTTCAGACTGCTCTCACATTTGTCTATCTATATATATATCGGGTTTTCCAGCCGCCAGGATGAAAGTGAATCTTAAGATGCGTTTTCCATGTAGGCTGTCAAACATCAATTTTCTTTTTCGCTGAAAGAGACTCGTTTTCTTTATGATGATCGCTGTTCATACCGACTCCATCTTTCACAAGTAGCTCCAGACCTATCATATATTCGGATAAGAAAATTGAAATGACTGTCAATGAAAACTTATTGATGTTCAACTTCATTTATAACCAGTTAAGAAAATTTAAATGACTTTCAAGGAAAAGTTCGATTAACTCCATCGACAGTAACTTTTTAGAACAATGTTTATCGCTATCTCTAACACCAATAAAGTCTACACCTTTCCAAAAGATGATTGGAGAGATTTTCATTTTACAAATCTATATCGATTATCTTATCTCTTTCGCATAACTTCTAACGTTCTTGTTATTCTTTGATCATAGCGTGCGAGATTATGAGGAAAACGTGTTTCCTGAGCACGAAAAATTATATATTCAAATTGTACTGGTAGCCTAATGGAGATTTGATAGTCGCCATTTTGAAATATTCTCTACGTGATTTTTTCTAGAAAAATGAAATTCCGAGTGTACAGTAGAACTCCAATCATCCGAGCTGAGATTATCGGAATCGCCGATTATCAGAGTCGCTTCCATAAGAAAGTAGGTGGAATTTCCGCGTGATCAGATATGTTCAAAAACCATGAACACTCTTTTAGCGAAGTTTGGTTATATTATACAGTGGAGTATCCAACCGGTTATAATAATTGAAGTTAACAATAGATGGAGTTAAATTCAACCGAGGTTTTTCTTCTAAATTTCCCGTTTTCTGTGAAAACTCCAATTATCCGAATATTTGATTTACCGAATTGGGTACAGTCTCAATTCTAAACTGCTTTACAGAAGTTCAGCGAGTATGCATTTATCACTTTTCATTTCATACCATTTCTCAAATTATGTTGAATGGAGCAGTCATATTTTGAGTTTACAGTAAAATACGCATGATAAAGATATTGTATAAAACATTACAAGAAAACCAACTGATAAGGCTTGATGAAGCTGATTTCTAATATTGTATGCAGTAATTTCAAACTTTGTTTCCACTATTCTTATTCTTTATGATTTATATGAAGTTCCATTCACTTCATTTGCCTTCCCCATTTGCAGAGTTCTTGCAAATATCTGTCATGCAATGTAGAAAAGATTGCTGAAAATTCGAATTGGAATCACACTCTTGAATTCTGAATCAAGGTCCTTCTCAAACTACAATGGATTCTATTTCTGAATGCTCAGTTATTGTGAAGAAATGCTATATTTTCAGATGCAAGCAATTTTTTTTTACATAAATTTGCCAATGATAGGACCTGGATTGTCGTGACACCAGCTCGATTTGCAGCTCAGGTGGTGTGACCTGGCGAAATTCAGAATCGACAACCTTTATTTTTCTTTATCTGCAAGGAAAGAAAACGTCAATGCAGAATATAGAACAGAATGTTGAAATTGACAATACTGTATTGCAACTGAATGAAAATACAGTCAGGGGTGTCAAGAAATGTAGGAAATATTTTGACTTCTCTTGAAACTAGAAATGCTGGAGTATACGGGAGAAATAAAACTCAGTTGTACGGAATTTACGGTAGCGATTATTTCCCGGGGCCCGTAGATTGCGTAGTGCATGAAACAATACGACCGAATAAAAAAATCAAATTGTTGCAACTGTTGTTTACTCTCCCAGGGAATATGGAGCGCTCTTCAATTCAATTGATATTTGTTCTGGAGAAATACTTGGCAGGGTTTCTCTATTCCAATATTCTCGTGACTATGCGCGTGTTTATATCATGTTCTTTATCGTTGCAGCATACAGAGAAAGCTTGAATTTCGTAAGTCAACCTCTAGAAACAAATATTCCCTGGCGTATTTGTGAATTGACAACACTTTCTATGTAGGATTATCATCATTTTCTAGATTGAACGCAGAAAATGCTCTCCTTGGATGTGAAAACCCCCACAATAACACTTTTGCGGTTCCCTCGTTCCAGAATGAAATTTTTCATGTCTTTACATGCTCTATAGAGAACAATTGGTATGACAGGAAAGGAGATGTTTGTATATACCATTGATTGTGTTGAACTATTTGTTGTCAAAATAATGGAATAGATAAGATTTAGATAAGACTATCTCTTCTCTTCTTATGAACTCTATCAAGATCCGAAAACTGCAATATCTGGGCCACATCATGAGGAACGACTCCAGGTACTTTATACTCCAGACAATCGTCCAAGGAAAAATCGATGGAGAAAGAGATCCTGGAAGGAGAAGAA
>NC_052505.1:87491192-87504484 GCF_014356525.2 Nilaparvata lugens
ACGGCACTATATAAGATACGCCCCGCGGATACTGCACTAATAAATATGCGACGTTATAACTCGACATTAATCGAAGCCGGCCCAAGCTCCGAAATTTCTTTCCGTGCAACAAATTGCTCTGCCGTAATAATTGTAGCCGAATCATAGGGCACAGGGCACGCGATACTGGTGAATTGAGATTTTTCACGTTTGCGGGAAAATAGAGACAATCTGTGGAGAAATCTTGGATCATCAGATACACATTTCAACGTAATATTATTTCATAGCTCGACATAAACGTCAAATAATTGGCTAACTATGAGACGCTGCAGTAGAGGAAAATATGAGGATATTGTTATTTCTGTGGCAAGAATATTCTGCAGTGAATATGAGGATCATATTTCGTCTGTTATTTCCGTTCAAGGTAATTCTCCAAGAATTGATAGCGTTTTGATCCCTGTAACTTTCTGCAGTCATGAAATTGTTGGGGAAGATCGACCGATTACAAAATTAATATTTAGATTATTACTTATTCAAGATTCACTTCATAACTTTTATTGCGGATGATGCCTGTATAAGCTTTTTGCTTGTGCGTGGTTGATAGAAAGTGCGTTGGTGAGTTTATGAGATGATCAAATGTCCATGCCATCGGTGGGATTCGAACCCATGAACGAGGCGGTGCTAGCAGACCGAAGTTTGTTTGCTCCGTACCACTAGACCAACCCAGCTGGCTTTTATTATGAATTCATCTATGACTGATTACATTATTCATGCAATGTACCTGATTCTGTATGACCGTTTCCATTACGTTGGAATCTTTAGAATATTCCCCTTTTGTGATGGGAGGAGGAGTATTGCAGAAGACGGATATTAAGCTTGGATTTTGCAAAACCATATATTGCGAGGCAAATGATGAAGAGCTGCTGTATCAATGGAGTGTAGTAGGCCTATTATAGAGAAAGTAAATGCCTATCAAACCCTTCAAGGTCTGTCTAGATCAAGAAGCTAGTCTTCGATTCTGTTTGATTGTTTAGTCTGATCTATCAGGCACTGCACTCTACAGATTAAGCGATTTCTTGAAGTATTGAATGAAAAAGACTAAGAAACTGGCAAAAAACCACAGTTTAATTGATACTTAGAAAGAACGGTTTCGGTTATTACACAATTGTCAATCTCTGATAAACCTCTGTTTGACCTCCGTCTGATACACCATTGGTTGACATTAGAATGTGTGTTCCCAGATGCTGCTCTGTATTACCTGGAGATTATAGAGATTAAACAGAGGTTTATCAAAGATTGACAATGTGTAATAACCAAAACCAGTCTTTCTAAGTATCAATAAATCTGTGGTTTTTGACAATTTCTTAGTCTTTTCCATTCAATATGAATAATTAACACAATATCAACTCCTCAACAACACAAAAAAAATTGTCAAAAACCGGGTTTTTCGCGATTTTCTCGAGAACAGCTCCAACGATATTGATCAAATTCATTGTTGTCAAAAACCGGGTTTTTCGCGATTTTCTCGAGAAGAGCTCCAACGATATTGATCAAATTCATACCTAAAAAAATCATTGATAAGCTCTATCAACTGCTACAAGTCCCACATCTGTAAAAATTTCAGGAGCACCGCTCCATCTGTGCAAAGTTTGATTTCAGATTCCCAATTATTAGGCTTCAGATACAATTTAAACAAAAAATTTCAAATGGGATAGATTAAGCATAAAAATATCTACAATTAATGTTCAGTAACATTTCCACCTAAAATTGAAAATTAGCTCGAAATTCGAGGAAATAAGATTATTCAATTTCAAACTGTTGGTAACTGTAGATTCTATTGAATCATTCACTATTGAGATATAGCAGACTTCGTGTGGCTGCAGTGCTATTGTCCTGTCACCAGCTGGCTCAGATCTTAGAATAGTAACCTTGAGATGCGCGTGAACACTAGCGTCAGTTGATCAATTTTCATAACGGCAAAGAAAGTTGTGTGAGTGCGCCACACCAGATTTTTATGATGAGAGATTTTACCTGCGTTTACACCAAAGTAAATAACAAAATGTTGATAACTTAATCCTTATAGATTCTATTAGATTGAACATAACTCATTATACACATGATGAACATATGTGTTTGTCAAGTTCCGTTCAATTTAATAGAATCTATAAGGATTAAGTTATTAACATTTTGTTAATAATTTTTGTGTAAACCCTGCTTAATGTTGTGGAGTTTGTTGTCAGTAGGAATGTGATGAATACAAATCATACTGGATTATGAACTCCTTTTCATAAACTTTCAGGTATCAGGTTTAATTATTTTATTTATTAATAGAGCGAACAATACAATAGTCGGAAAAGAAAAAACAGGCTATTGCCCAAAACTTCTTCAATTTCCTAATTTTGTCACAAATCGTCCAGATATTATGTAGGTTATGTTCACTTCAATTTCAACACCAAATCTTAAATCTGAAACTATGAATCAGAATAAAACAAAGAATTTCAAATTTAGATAGATTGATAATGAAACTTCCGTTAAAACAAAAACCAAACTTCAAATATTCACAAAATATATATTAGGTTCCTGAATATCGGAGCATTGAGCCTCTCCACAAAACATCTGTTAGCCGATGATGCCGATAAATACATTAAATAATTCAATGGAAAACATTTATTAGCAAATAATGATGATAAATAAATTGAATTGTGAACGTGGAAAATTCAAATCTCACGAACAAGTTGCATAATTATGTTATACAGAAATCGGTGAGAGGTGTACATCACCTATTGTGAAACTGTATGCGGCTTTGCAGAAGCACAGCTAATTCTATATTGGCTGTTGAGCAAACAGAGCTCACCTAGTAGAACCACGATCGATTCCACTTCAACCGACACACACAGCAAGCTATTAAACATTCTATGGTACAGTACATTGTTTACTCTAGTATTGAAGTGGTCGAAGTAATAGGCTTAACACAGTGTAGTCTACTAGAATCGTAGAGTATTATAATAATGTGATTGTGGAGTGTTATTTACTCAATTGTATGAGGATAATTTGAGGAAAAGATTTCAGAATATATTAAGTATGAACAAAGTGTTCAATTATTGTGTCAGGGTATGACGCATAGTTTTAGTGTATAGTCTATCAGTATTGCTATTTTGTAGAGTATTATAATCATGCGATTATAGAGTGTTATTTACTAAATTGTGTGAGAGTAATTTGAGGAAAAGGATTCAGAATATAGTAACCATGAACAAAGTGTTTAATTATTGTGTCAAGGTATGACGCACAGGTTTAGTGTATACTCTACCAGTATTGCTATTTTGTAGAGTATTATAATTATGTGATTCTAGAGTGTTATCATAGAGAAACAATAGCGTGAGTAGATATCCCATGGTATAGGGAATTTATGTCGCAACTTTTACTGTTATCTCAAGCCGATTACTGTCGATTATTGTCAACTTTTATTTTTTTGTTGGGGTGATAGTGTATGAACGGCACAATTTGAGAAACTACCAGCGTCACACAGCTGCATAGGAAAGAACTACGTGAACTATAGGCTTGAGATAACAGTAAAAGTTGCGACATAAACGCCCTATACCATGGGATATCTACTTATGATATCGTTTCTCTATGGTGCTATTTACTGAATTGTGTGAGAGTAATTTGAGGAAAAGGATTCAGAATATAGTAAGCATGAACAAAGTGTTCATATTATTGTGTCAAGGTGTGACGCACAGGTGTACTGTATAGTCTGCCAGTATTGCTATTTTGTAGAGTATTATAATCATGGGATTATAGAGTGTTATTTACTCAATTGTGTAAGAGTAATTTGAGGAAAGGATTCAGAATATAGTAAGCATGAACAAAGTGTTCAATTATTGTGTCAAGGTGTGACGCACAGGTTTAGGAATTATGTAAATGTTTGCATTCAACCAGACACGGAAATGACGGAAGGGTTTAGTGGTTTGCTTGAGAATTTCGAAATTGGAAAATTCCTCTGTCGGAGGAGAGACTTCGACTGGGTATTGGAAATATGCGAGTGTATAAGGGCGCGTTTTAGAGACTGCTCACGTCTCTATTCGGGGAAAAGAAGCGAGTTTATGAAGTCGATATGGAGAACAAGTAGACGACCGGGTGGGAGGAGGGCTGCAGCTCCGTGATCTTCTCCTTTTTCTTTTCTTCATGCTCTCCTTCAAATCCGTGCCGGAACGGCAGCAGCATTACGAGAACGAGAACGGCAACGTTTCGACATTCCCTCAGTCTCATTCTGCAAGTGCTCCACCTTTTGTCCCACATGAAAGCGGCTACACACTCGCAGGAAATGATCGACAACAAGCACCACTACCAAGAAACAAGCCGTGCCTTCGGATTATCAAAGACATTCTAACGTTTTCCCTCAGAAATGAAAACTCTCTTCCATTTTCTTTGCTATTACTACCGCGAAAGCAGAGAGTTCCTGTGAAAGCATGCCGTCTGTAACCAAATTTAATGCGAGTGGTTTTCAGATGCTGTTGTGCTATTATAACTTACAACTAGCAATACATTGGGTTGGGCCATATGAATAAAGTTGAGCATTTGCTTATACTTCTAAAATAAGGAACATTTGCTTCATTTTCTATGAATAAACGTGAGCAAAACCTTTCGCTCATGCTCATCAAAAAAATAGTTTGAGCATTTGCTCAAAAGTAAAAGCTTTTGCTCAAAATTGTATGAATAAACTAGAGCATTCGCTCAACTTTTGAAGTAAATGCTTCAAAAAAGGTGAGTCTAGTCTAGAGCAGCTTATCACCTTTTGCTCATAGTAAAATGGCTCAACTAATTCGTATGAGGAAGAGGAAACTATATACCAGACACGATAACAACTAACAGTTGAGAACTATAAAACTCTTTTTAGATTCAACCATGATATAATATATTATCAGCATTATCCCTACAAGAAATAAATACAAAAGATATACCTGATATAAAGATAGCCATCACAAAATAGGATATAGGCATTTAAGAAGATGAGAGTGTAGACGATTAGAAGAAGGCTATTGATAGGTTTAGGGTTTAGGCTATTGTTAGGCTAATAAGAATATGCTGAAGATTATTATAGAGATGACATTTTTTCACGCTATTATTTCAAAATTGTAAACTCAACTAACCTAAAACTCTATTCATAAATAGAAAACAGAGAAGACGACGCAAACACAAGCGGTGCCCCCTACTTGCATATTTAGCGCTTCTGTGAGCTATAAAAACAAATTAAGGCTACAAAAGCGAATCAGCTGATGAAAAATCTTTGAAATACGTGAGCATTTGCTCCAGAGTTCAGGAGCATAAGGTAAAGCTTATTCATATAAAAATGAGCAAATGCTTTTGCTTCTACCTTTTGCTCATGAGCAAAACCTTATGCTCCATGCTCTTGCTCATGAGCAAAACCTTATGCTCCATGCTCTTGCTCATGAGCATTTGCTCTGGTTTTATTCGTATGTGTCATTGTGGACTCTATCACTATAGATCTCAACTGAAAAGGAGGCACAGAAAAAAAAATTATAATAGTACTACATGGTTTTGTATTTTTAATGTAATGTATCTGATTGAAGATGCTTATTGTTTTTTGTAAAGTTTTGTAGCAAATAAAAATTCTTGATTCTTAATAAACGTACGAGTGCTACTTATTAGTAGGAGTAATTATTAGGTGACCCCTACTTATTAGTTGATTAGTGGAAGCTCAGAAATACTGTACCTGAAAATCGCTCTTGAAACTCGTAGATTTTAAAATTCGAAAGATACTGACGTTTTCTGAGAGTATCAAGGAATCCTAAGAATGATAATTAAAATGATTGTAGTTTAGGCCTACTCGAGCTATAATATGATGATAATTTGAAACTAGATTAGGAAATTGATGAAGTTTTGGACAAAGCCTGTTTTTTCTCTTCCGATCATTGTTTTGTTTGTGCTAACCTAGTAAATATAATATCCCCCAGTGATGATAATATATTATTTCCTTCCTGGAAGTGATTTGTGAAATGTATAATTCGTGTAAATGTTTCATATAAAAAAAATTATGTAATTATGTAATTTATATAAAATTATGTTTCTAATAAAAATTGAGATTTTTCTTTATAATTATAGATGTAACACATATTGTTATGATAACTCGAGCTTACGCTCAGGCCTTTGTTGCCTATGTAAGCTCTTTCCTATCTGATACAAGAATTCATACAAGAATAAAATTGTGATAGCTCAAGAGTTTTATTGTTTAGTATAGTTCTATATTTTGTTGTTTGATTTTAGTAATTATATTATATCGTTTCTTGAATTGTATAAACTTTATTGCTTAAGATTCCATGTAACTGCTTTGAATTGTATTCAGAAGGAAAAAATAAATTGAATTGAATTGAATATATCTACCGTAGTTTTATCAAGTATGATTCAATTTAGTTCTAATTCAACTCAAAGGGGCTTCCATTTTAGTATTAATCATGATTCAGTATTCATTTCATTCAATAACTATTGAATTTTAAAAAAATAATTGATATTCACCGTGATTTTATCAATGATGATACAAATTAGTTATTGTTGACTCATTGGATTTTCCCATTCAAGTATTAAACCAGGATATCCAATACATTCCACCACCAGTTCCCATGAATTTAAGTTCTGCTACAAAATATATTTGATTTGAATGCAATAATATAGTATCATTCATTTTCTTACATAGAATTTCATGAGTTTAAAATACTGATAAATAATGGGTTCTAGATACAATATGAAAATATAAACTTTCTCAAGTTATCGGTTTGAGATGTTGTTGTTCATATTTCCTTGCATTGACATTTCAATGTTTGTTTTTCTCAGTGAACTAGTAAAGAAAATTGGAGCATGATAATTCACGAAACCACATGAAATTGGAGAGAATGTTCAAAAAATGTGAACCAACTCGATTTTTCTGTTACAGGAGATCCAAACTGTTCGATACGGTTTACATCACGAGGAGGCCGACTCTTGGATTCCGACAATTCAGCTGCGACGAGATCGGTAAATCAGAGGAACGAGTTCTTGATCTGTGATTTCGCACGAAGTGAGAATGTTCAGTGGTGGGATAATCAAGTTTCTGAGAGATAAATATTCAAAAATGCTGAAATTCAGACTAAATCTACTCATTTCCTTCGAGTATCTCTCGCTGAAGACTGTTATGTTAAGCTACAAGACTATAGGCTGTATTTAATTGGAAATGGTGGTGTGTTATTACTTTCAGAATCCATTACCATATTTGTGATTACTGCAATAAAAAAAAGTTGTTTAATATGATTGTTCTAGTAAGTTTCGAATTATTATTCGATGTCGAAATTCAATGATGTAGTAATGATTTGAATGCCTGTCATGATGTAAATAAATATCCATATCAAGTGTCTATAATTTATGTGAAAATAACTTGAATTATGTTTCGAATAATTATTGGTTTTTATTGAACAATCCATGGATACCTATCATTCCCCTTAACAACGTTCTATCATCCAATATATAGCAACAATGAAACAAGCTCTAAGAATAGTTTTACTTATATAATATCTATAAGCTACTTCATACTTACTTATACTTATACTAATTATAATTATAAGCTAATTATTCAAATTAAATAAAAACAATATAAAACTTGTAGTACCTTTCATTGAAACATATAAAATGTTTTAACGTTTTTAAAATGTTTGAATGCAAGGGTAATACAAGTTTTATATTGTTTTTAGTAATTTTTCACTCATGTACGTCTTCATTGACATATGTAGTATGGTAAAGTTTGAGATCATACAGCTTTTATGCTCTTGTACATTGCTCAATGATCTTTATGTTCAAATTATCCAATGCATTGTTTCTTAGCATGAGAGAGACTAACAAGACTTTAGTTTCAATGAATTTATACACCAGATCAAAATATAATTAATGCTGCCTTGGATTCTGTTAAATGATTTCATAATATTATATTCTATGAATTAGTTTGGAGTCAGCACTTCAAACTAATACATATTCTGAATAATTCAAAATCGAATATTGGGCTGATAATTGGTGATATGAGATAAAATGAAATAAGATGATGATGATGATGATGATGATGATGATGATGATGATGATACTATGTGTAGTTGATACATGAATCTGTAATATGAAATTTATTGATGGAAATGTTCATTCTTGGAAAAGATTACTGATGACACCATTGTCATTTTCTTTTGATGACTTTCATGGTGATAAGATGATCAAAGTTTGGGATTGAGGCCTGGTTTTTAAAGCTGCCTGCCACGAACAGGCGTATTACAATTTATATCAGCTGTATTTATACAGAAAGATATAATAAGCATCAGCTGATTAAAAGTGAACCGCGCGTGTTCGTGGCGTTCAAGTCTGTACGCAACGCACTCAAGACACTAGACTACATTTGATGGATCACTATTGCCCGGTTCAAACAAGCTCGGTCAAGATATTTGAACATGGTCAAGCCAGGTACGATATGCTAGTGTGCACTGGAATTATCGATAGTGATAGTATTAGTATTAGATCAATAGTATTGTATCGATAGTATTATCGCCATAGCTTCATGCGTTAACCGTACCCAATTCGACTATTTCATAATGTCTCAATCGAGTTTGATGAAACCGGGCTTCAGTTGTCCATAAGATTCAATAAGACAGTGTTCTTCAAATCAAGCATAAATCATATAATAAAACAATCTTATATTTATTGGAAAAAACCGAAAATCCCAATTTAATGCTGTAAATCACCCCGAAGACTTCTGTTACTGCTACAGACTTCTGCTACAACAGGTTAAACAGCTGCAGTGAGGTCCACGTTATAATGACAGTGGAGAAAGATAGGAGAACAACGTTGCCGATCTTCGGTCTCGCCAATGTCTTCTATAAACGGTAGCTAATACACGTTTATTAATGTAATAATAACTGTTTATTATGTGATAAATTACAATTTGAAACAATTTTGGACATTTGTAATGATGAAGATGATTTTGAGAATGTTTTTCTTTTCTGTGAAGCAATCAGATTTTTAACTTAATTATGTGTAAAGCTGGACAACCTTATGTTCTCTGACCGAAAACTACACAACATCTCAAAGAATTTGAGAATATACAGTGTATATCTAGGCATTTGAGACTCATCTATATATATAAAAGCGAAATGGCACTCACTCACTGACTGACTGACTGACTCACTCACTCACTCACTCACTCGCAGAACTAAAAACCTACCGGACCAAAAACGTTCAAATTTGGTAGGTATGTTCTCAGTTGGCCCTCTAGAGGAGCTCTAAAAACGGATTTGGAAAAATTTCCAAAGATACGCCCAAAATCAGCGTTTTTGCGCTTTCTCAGCTTTATCGAGAACAAATATGAACAGAAAATGTTCAAATTTACTACAGAAGCTCAGATGGGGTGTAATAATGTTGTGTTACAAGGAATTTGAAATAACGCCAAAGATACGCCCAAAATTAGCGGTTTTTTGCGTTTTCTCAGTTCTTTCATCAAGTAATAAATAATTTTGTGATGAGGTGACTTTAATATTTCATCAAAGATATGCCCAAAATAAGCGTTCTTCCAACGTTTTTCTCAGCTTTACTCCGTATTTTGACTTTCTGATGGAATGAAGCATGCTTAAATGAAAAAGGCTGGCGAGCGAAGCGAGCCTGCTGATCTCATTTTTAGACGATTCAGTCGAGAGTCCAAGGGGCGGAGCCCCCTGGCTAGACGGATATGGCGAGCGAAGCGAGCCGACGGCTTGTTAGCTATATATTTGTTGTGTATCTGCCAAAAAGTCTATTATTTATTTATTTATTCAGCGTATTAATTTATTGAGTACTTTATTTGTAATCTACATAAATAAAGTACTCAATCAATCAATACGCTGAATAAATAAATAAATGAATAATAAACTGTTTATTCTCGTTAAAAATATTGAATTCTATTTTATTAAGCAAGAAATTATATTTTTTCTATAATTTCACAATGAATTTTCATAATTAAGATGAAATATGTTGTTAATTAATTATTAATTCTACAATGTTAAAAGACGATCTGGCAACAGAGTAAAGCGAGAAAGAGATGTGCTATCCGCTTTGTTAAATGATAGACAAGGACAGCAATACCATGCTAATCAAACACTGCCATTATAACGTGGACCTCACTATAGATGGAAGTTCGATAAGCGCTACTATACAAAAATTATTTGTCATCCCGGGAATCTTATCGTCCAACACGTATAGATAAATTCCATTACACGTATAAATATAATTACACGTATAAATAGTTTCCTCTATAGAAAATTATTGATATGGAGAATAGAATGGCATCTATTTTCCACATCTTGCCGGAAAGAGTGTAAGCTCAGGTTTGACAGAATCTTCGCGGTTGAAGCAAGAGAATTACGTGATTTAAATAATTCAGAGAAGTGCCGAATAAGTGCCGCCTGTGTGAGCCGGCTCAATCACGCGATTACAGCAAATCGATCGCTAGCTACCACCAATTTCAACTGTCAGCATGGGAAGCCAACATTATACAGTGGGTAGCATATGGCTTCGAACTACAAGCCTCACATTGCTCGAATTATTCATCGATCTAAGCTGCATATTAATACGCGCTCCTGCTATGTAGAGATTGTCCACAAGCTGGTAAATTATTATCAAGTGGGTCAAAGCTGAGCGTTATTTATTTGGCATGCCAGCAACTCTACTAGGGAGTACCAAGGCGTACAAGACGGCCAACAATTGTTCCCGAGTTTCATTCCAATTTCCACCACAATCTTGGCGCAACAATATTGCCAGATCATTATTGTGAGATGCTTGTGAGTTTGATCAACATGCGAAGCAATCACGCATTCACTTTTCAAAGTTGGAAAAGCGGGAAAACCTGGTAGAGGTTTTCACAGTTCCACTGAGTTATCACTGAGTTGAATTATCACTGAGTTATGCACGGTGGAAATCGTGAATATTGTCTTTAAGGACAAAATGAAACAAGCAATTTGGATATTGTCTTAAAGACTAAATGAAACAAGCAATTTGATTCATGAATCATATTCGTTCACTTTATATTCTATCAATTATTTCCACTAGAAAGTGAATGAGATTGTTGATTGAGCTACAACTTTCAAAAACAATTTGAGAAGTTTTATCCATGAAGAAAGACTCAAATATTTGGCTTTTTTCTTTATGGCTACTTTCAATATGAATAAAAATATAAATCTAAGTAACCTTTTAAATTAGTGATAAAATTTTTTAATCAAATTATTTTTTCAAGTCTTGAAAATAGCATTACTGTCCGAAACATATGTGACAAATTAATTTAAAAGGTCGATGATATTTATCTATTTCTATTTATATTCCAATATTTGCTATTATATTTTTCATTTTCTGAGTTTCTCACTTTCTATTTGGTATTATCATTAATCATTATCTATCTATTAAAATGAAGAGTGATACCAGCAATAAATTAATAACGATATTGAGATTAGTGACACAAATGTGAACAAATAACTACACCTTCAAATATAAGCAATAAGTAGAATTCTCAACCATGGATTTTCACTTGAATAGTGAACAGTCATGCAGAACACTTTTCAAAGATCTGGATTTCATGACAGTGTACAGCCTCTATATAAAGCTGCGTACACATATTCGCGCTTCCAACCAGCACCGAGCACGCTCTTCCCTCGTACCGCCCTCGTACCGCCCGTCGAACCACAGTCGCACCGCCCACGCACCCATCATGAACGTTATGGAAGATGTTAGATCTTCTCGCGCTCCCCGGTCGAACGACTCTTGCTCGTCGGTCGATCATCAATTGCTCTGCTGGAGTGACGTTCGGTTGCGGAGCAGAGCGAAAGTCTGTACGCACCTTAATAACGCACAGAGCTATATGTGAAAAATAATGAATCATTATTCCCAAGCCAATGGGACGTTCATTATTACAACACCAGAAACAGGGATACATTCTTAATTAAGGAACACAAAATAGAAAAATTCAAACGAAGTCTGTCTTATATGGGAATAAAATTTATGGGTTATCTACTAAGTGGTATTGAAGATGAAAGATATAGTAACAGATTTGAAAATAAACATAAGGTGTGTACAGATATACGCGCCGCGAACATGAACAATTCACTTTTAATCAGCTGAATATATCTGTATTTTTACAGAAACGGTAAGATACAGATATTAAAAGCTTGACATCAGCTGATTAAAAGTGAATTGCTCATGTTTGCGGCGCGTAAATCTGTACGCACCTTAAGAAGTACCTGATAGAATTAGTTTGTACAATTATGATGAATTTTATGATGCTAGATGATGATGATTGTATTATATATTGAATATTTTTTTATTTCCAATGACGCATTCATGTACATAATCAATGCATGTATTGAATGAATAGTTTGATTGATTGATTGTTTGATACAGCTTTTGAGTTGATACTCGCATAAATTTTGTGGTGTGTGTCAATAAAGGCGAACGCACACCTCATCAGATATACGGATAGAAATGCATGCAGACGTGAGGAGACATATGGACGTATGTGTGCCTTGCAACATTCGAACACCTAGGGAGGACTTTTCCCTGTTTGTCCGCTGCTGTGTGCGTTAGGACGGCCACTCAAGATACTGCAGCTCTGTAAATGCTTTTTTGTCATAGTCATTCAATTTCAGCTGTTTTACATCCATGAAATCAAGCCGGTAAACAGCTGATTATAGAACAAATAAACATATGATTCTCATTACACCATACTATTCTGTAATAAAATCAGCTTTCTTTACAGTCGAGTATGTTTCCTAGTTCCGAATTTGGAACAGCAAAACTGGTGAAAAAGCCGCCTTTTAGCGCTCCAGGAAGAAGTTTCGTTAACTACAATCAATAAATTCCTGATTCGAAACTTGTAAACTAGGTTATGTTTATAGAATGCATGAAGTAATGTCAGCACAAGCAGGTAATGCTTTCTGTTTCTCAGTTATTCTTTTCTAGACTATTATGACAAAAAATAGTGTAAGCTACTTGGACGTAAATGTATTTTGCAGTGCTCGAATGAAATTCTAGTCTCGGCTAACCCCTCGACTAGAAACACATCATTCTCGCCTGCAAAACGGCCCTTCCCGTCCTTGTGACTTAAGATACTATTTCTGTCTTCCCCGAAAGACTTCAACGAAAACCCAAGTTCAATACGATGAGGACAGTGGAGGGGCTATGATAATTAGAATAGATTTTTCAATGTCTTTGAAATTGACTCACATTTCTAGTCTTATCATCAGTGAACAGTTTTCTCTTTCTCATATTTATGA
>NC_052505.1:87504584-87532271 GCF_014356525.2 Nilaparvata lugens
TGAAAAATGTTTACTGCAGTTGGAAATCTTCCGTTTTCCCGCTTGATAACACGGTTTACTCACGAGAGGTGGCAGAATAAGACTGTCAAATGTATTCTGTTGAACAGAGCTTGGTATAAAAGATGTAATTCCTCTTCTCCTTCATACTGCTTCAACGCAAAGTTAGTAGACAGAAGGTTGGTCACTCATCTATAGTATTTTCGTTGAAATGCAATTGGAGTGGGGGAACTGCAGCCGTGACGTAGGCTGTAGTACAGAGTAGGCAGAATATCGCATTCTTAAAAACTTTTTCGTGTCACGTTTTTAGATTCATGAAAAACTTTCAACTTCATTTTATTCATAAAAGTTGAATGAACTTGATATTTAACAACATCATTAGAATCGGTGATTCATTCGCTATAAGTATGGAGAATTTTAAAGTTCTAGGTCAATCTTGAGGAGATTATACGACGATATATTTGAAGATACAGTGAATAAACTGTATGCTCAGTGTGGTTACTCTAGAACATTTTTACTACACGTGACGTCACGCTGGCGTTCCCCCCACCACTTTGAATCATACACCTGTGAGTGATCAACCTTTTGTCTACTAACGTTGGCTTCAACGGGTATGGTAATTGATTCGACACATTACACTAAATATTATTGGAATTAGATGTTTAGTCAGATCAAATAAACCATGTTATTATAAGAAGTTTTAAAAAATCTGGTGTGGTACACTCACACAACTTTCCTTGCTCATTGACTGTCAGCCTCATTCTCAAACGATAATAATTTAGGGAAATAACATAATGACGATTGGCGGCAAAATATTTGAAACTAAGATCAGACTACTGTATATGTGTATTATAATCGTTTTCAGAGTACTTTTTCCTTTGTGTAAATTGTGAAATTCGGTGATTTTTTCAAAAGTTGTCAAACAGCTGTTCTACGGATGATATATCTTAACTATGACTGTGTTCTTTTTATAAACTGATCTACCTACCTACCTCATGCACGAGAAGGAGGTTACAAAGTCAATTTCTCAAGGATGGGGTGGACCCCCCATTAGTTACCAGGAAAAAGACTCATGCCAGTTGATAGAGCTGATAAATAACTGTACAGGCAGGGTATGAATTGAAGAGAATCGTTGGAGCCGTTTTTGATAAAATCGTGAAAAACATTGTTTTTAGTCATTATCCGCCATTTTTCTCAAGAATATTACGGAGCTTCTGAAATTGTCCCAGAAATGAGACTCATGTCAGTTGATAGGGCTTATGAATAGCTAGCTATCTATGGTATAAATTTGAAGAAAATCGAAAAAAAGAATATTAATATATTAATATTCAATATTAAAATATTTTCAATATTCATGGTTAATCATTCAACTTATCCACAGCATTATCTGAGAGCAGTTTTGATTAAATCTATAATGAAACGAAAAAAATCTTTATTAGGCGGAGTTAGGACTTACAAGTCCTCTCTACCACTCAACCTTGGAATTACAAATGCAATTGAATAAAAAGGGGATACAGTGTAATTTAATAAATAAATGAAAATACATTAAATGATAACGCTAAAAATAGAAACATAGTTGGAACAGTGAGTCATAATGCTGGTATCTTTGAAAACCACTTGAAATCAATTCACTTTTGTTCTGTAAGGAGAAGATCAATAGGAAGACAAACTGCAAAACAAACTTGGAGGCAGATTGAGATGGAATTAGCTCACTGGACTCATTTAGCAATACAGACTATAAAACAAGGCCTGTAAAATCAATATTATAGCCGCAATTCGGGACATTCCACTCATTATGTGAATACCACTCGAAGAAAGAATACGAGCATCTCTGTTATCCCGGGTAGGGGAGAATAAGTGGCCGAAAGTTCAATATTACCCTGGAGTGAAACGTATTGGTCTTCTATTAGAGAGAGAGAGGGATAACCGATGTGCTTCCTTTCTTCCCTAAACTCGCCGCAAATGACTTTCGTAAATCTTTTGACCCTCTTTATATTGTCACAAATCCCACACCCAACTAGTCCGCCTCCACAATGCTGGCTTTTTCTAAAGTTGCTGTATACTGCAATCGTTTTCTTATTTCGTTGGATTGTCCAACTAAATGAATCGATGTTTTTTAGATTGAAGTGAGGCTTTTATTCCTACAACAATTGATTCAAACAATTTATTGAGTTTTCATGATATATTATTATGCAGCATGATTTATCGAGCTGCAAAACTTCAGATAATTTACATTAACAAGTAACATTTCATTACATTTCATAACTTTTCATGAATTGATTTTGAGGTGTTCATTCAATGGTTTTAGCATATTTAAAAGTTCATAGAACTTCTCTGGCGACATTCTGAAATATTAAAAAAAATTCTATTGTCCTTCAGTAATTCGATTCAATTCAATTTATTTGCCATATATACAGGATTAATTCACATAATAATTGGGTACATCATACAGAAATTCAGAATATACTCTATTCTAGAAATAATTAAAATAAATTAGATATAACATAACTGAAATCCCAGTTGTACTCATTCTACCGGCAGTAATTGCTAGCAGAGACAAGTGTCTGATCGCTAGCAATGAGTTCGGTTCAAATCATTGGAAGATTTTTTTTTAACTGAAACACAAAAAAAACCTTGTTGAAATTCACAAAATCACAATATTATTTTAGGTATTCACCAAATCAATCTATTATGTGTAATTAATTTTATGATTATGATGATGATTAAAGTGGTCTGAAAGTTTCGAAGGAGTACTGTACTTTTAGTACCAACATGCGCGCCAAATTAATACTGTTTGTAAGGGTCAGTCTTCACGAGAGATGTATCAAATTTTAATAGTGTAAACAGCACTGCGCATGCGCCACAAGCTGCGTAAGGCGCGCCCAATCGCGCTCGATCATGTATGCAAATCGTCTCAAATTTAAAGCGATTATTTTAATTATTTTTCTGTGTATGAGAATATATGAGTACCTCGGAGGCACATAAGAATATTTGTAGTTATATTATAAGTTCTGGATTACATAACAAACTGCGATTATAGATTCACTCACAATTCTATAAATCAAAGACTTCTCCTTCTTCTCTTGGTGCCTATCCGTTAAGGAATGTTGGCAATCATTCTAGCAATGATGATCTTGTTCACAGCTGCTCTGAAGAGTTCGGGGGTGGACACTCCAAACAACGTTCTAAAATCAACCAAGATAATATCTTGGTTATCGTATATATCGTATATTATACGTCTCCGACCAACGCTTCTCCTGTCAACAACTTTCCCTTTAAGTACACATTTCAGCAGTTTCAAAGACTGAAAGTATATTTTTTGAAAAATTCAATTTTTTAACGTTACTCCCCCTGACAACAAGAACTTTCGGCTGGGTCAATATTTTCAGGTAGTTTGTAATTTTAAACATAGAAAATGAGTTCAGCATATCGAATTGGGTTTACAATTCAATGTTTCCATTTCAGTTGCAATGACTCACATACAAAATTTTAAAGGTCTTTGATCAGTTGATGAGAGACAGTTGTGAGTTGAAACGTCAGTTGATGAGAGTCGATGCATCAGTTGATGACAGTCAGTTGATTAGAGTTTGAAACGAGGGACGTCGAAACCCACTGTAATTGATAATTCCCTCTCAATAGGAAACGGATGATTATTTCAATCATGGATCATGATGGATTCAATGATGGTTCTATTCGTCTTCAACTGCCTCAAGACGGAAACAATTCAATAGAATATAATAGAAGACTGGTCGAATTTGATTTCTATTTCTACTCTCTATGCCCTATTACCATAGGTAAGGAAAGTATTGCTTTCCAAAAAAAATTAAGCTACCCTAATAATTTCAAGTTTTCTATACGTTTCAAGGCCCCCTGAGTCCAAAAACATGATTTTTGGGTGTTGGTCTGTGTGTGTGTATGTGTGTATGTGTGTGTGTGTGTATGTGTGTATGTCTGTGAACACGATAACTCCATTCCTAATTAACCGATTGACTTGAAATTTTAAACTTAAGGTCCTTATAACATGAGGATCCGACAACAAGAAATTCAATTCAAGATGGCGGAAAAAATGGCGGGTAATTACTAAAAAAACCATGTTTTTCACGGTTTTCTCGAAAACGGCTCTTGTAAGTCCTAACTCCGCCTAATAAAGATTTTTTCGTTTCATTATAGATTTAATCAAAACTGCTCTCAGATAATGCTGTGGATAAGTTGAATGATTAACCATGAATATTGAAATATTTTATATTGGATATTAATATATTAATATTCTTTTTTTCGATTTTCTTCAAATTTATACCATAGATAGCTAGCTATTCATAAGCCCTATCAACTGACATGAGTCTCATTTCTGGGACAATTTCAGAAGCTCCGTAATATTCTTGAGAAAAATGGCGGATAATGACTAAAACCCATGTTTTTCACGATTTTCTCAAAAACGGCTCTAACGTTTTTTTTTCAAATACATACCCTGTATAGTTATTTATCAGCTCTATCAACTGGCATGAGTCTTTTTCCTGGGAAACTAATGGGGGGTCCACCCCATCCTTGAGAAATGGACTTTGTAACCTCCTTCTCGTGCACGAGGTAGATCAGTTTATAAAAAGAACACAGTCATAGTCAAGATATTTCATCCGTAGAACAACTGTTTTGACGACTTTTGAAAAAATCACCGAATTTCACAATTTACACAAAGGAAAAAGTACTCTGAAAACGATTGTATAATACACATATACAGTAATCTGATCTTAGTTTCAAATATTTTGCCGCCAATCGTCATTATGTTATTCCCCTAAATTATTATCGTTTGAGAATGAGGCTGACAGTCAATGAGCAAGGAAAGTTGTGTGAGTGTACCACACCAGATTTTTTAAAACTTCTTATAATAACATGGTTTATTTGATCTGACTAAACATCTAATTCCAATAATATTTAGTGTAATGTGTCGAATCAATTACCATACCCGTTGAAGCAGTATGAAGGAGAAGAGGAATTACATCTTTTATACCAAGCTCTGTTCAACAGAATACATTTGACAGTCTTATTCTGCCACCTCTCATGGGTAAACCGTGTTATCAAGCGGGAAAACGGGAGATTTCCAACTGCAGTGAACATTTTTCAACTTGATGCGCAGAATGTATCTTACAAATTACTCGAATCTCTTCGCCAGCGAGCGAGCAGGATCGAGAATTGATAGCTCTGTCAGGCGTGGAAAGAATCATTGATATGCTAATCATAAATAATTTCAGATTTTCCACCTGTCGTCTCATGGAAATCTCCTATTTATCATTTCAGTCTTGCTACTATCCTCATAACGTCTCCTTCTGATGATATTGCGATGTACCCCTTTCCACAAACAAGAGTATTTTCATTCAACTTTCGATGCTGATAATAATGAGACGATCTGCTCCATTAAATCTTAGCTCAACAGTTTTCTCGAGAATAGAAGTGGTATTCTTGTTTATCCAAAAATTAATAGGCTAGTTGAATTCAGATTTTTCAGTACTAACTTAGTTGTATAAGTCCTAGAAATAAGTCTAAATAAGTAATAAGTCCTATCCTAGAAATAAGTCTCTTAGTAGAGAGATCAGGAGAGATGTCGGAAAAATTCTCAAATTTATTCTCAGAAGTGATTGATAATCACTGACCGATAAGATAGTACAATTCATTCAATTTTAGTGGAACAAATATATGGATCTAGCTAAAACTCGAAAAAAATCCAATAACAAGGAGTATCAGCTCGTAGCTGACGCTATCTGTCAGCTGTGTAGGAAACTAAGAGGTAGATTGATGCTTGCTTGTGATTGGTTGAAGGCGTGGTTAGTGTGCGATGACCTATGTGGACCGACCAATCGTAAGGTGTAAACAATTTTGAGGCGGTCACAACACTATCTGGTCTTGTAATAAATGACAGTTATGTTTGAGTAGTTAAAATGTCGAGTATGTTATCCAACTCGTCTTTGAATTATTATCAAATCAAAATTCTTATTCACAATACAAACAATTGAGGGTCCTGCCAAACCCACAGGTTTTTCGGCGAGTGCCCAGTTACAGAAAAACCGAGTTACAAAAGATAAATGAACTTAGACAAAATAAATATTACACTTTAAAGATTTTAAGTAAAAAATAAAATAAAATAAGAAATATACATCAGATTTTGATACAGGATTAATAAGAAAAGGGAAAAACGGAAATTTATTAGAAAGGGAAGGAATTAAAAAGGGAAAGAGAAAATTTTTTTAGACAAGTAATAGTAATTTTTACGATCGATCATCAGTCGAACTGCCTTCTCAATTGGCTACTTGTTGACAAGTTAGCTTTGGTCTGTTTTGGGGTTATGTTTTGGTTCAAAACTAACCTTCAAATATTGTATTACTGATCAAATTAATAAACATACAAACATATATGGTTTTTTCCGTTGACAAATTTTTTGAAAGGTATATAATTACTGATTTATTTGTTTTATACTCTGTAGGTTAGATAACAGTCGTCTATCTACCTCAGATAAGATTGTAGTGCTTTTCGGTGATGGAATTTATTTTGTTCATAAAACGGCCTATGAATGAATCGATTTATAGTTTGAGGGCTATACAATCTTTTGGTACATCCCACAATGTAAAACAAGCTGTTATATATTAATATAACAGCATGAACTGTGAAAATCCAAACACAGCTGTGTTTGAGAAGAAAAAACCTAATTAGAACCGTACGAATTGAAACCAGACATGTATGAAAGCCTTATTCGTTTTCGGTAACGAACCGAACCGAACCGAAACGTACCGAACCGAATGAAACCGAAAGCGTGTGAAGCTAGCCTTACAGTATCAAATATGTATCCACTTCCATTGGGACCTCGTTGCGTTTTCTTAACCCAGATCTTCCACACATGGATTCTAAAACAGATTATTTATAATTAATATTTTGAAATCAATTATAGAAAGAAAACCATTCATGTTCTGTCACACCCTGATGCACTCGATTTAGAGCCATGTTTGAAGCATGCGAGGCAGTAAAATACAATACGTTCTTTCTTCATGCCTCCTTTCATCGGAACAATTGAATCGCAGATGTTGACTGATGAAGCGCAACATTAACATGGTCTGCAGTTGATTTGCAAACTCTGTTCTCCGAGTGCATTACTTCCACATCACGAGGCAAAGGGATGTGAATCGAACATGCATATCGGAGCCGAATCAAGCATAGACATAACAGAGAGAGATAGAGCGAGATAACAGTGAGAGTGAGAGAACTTGAACAGAAAACGTAAGGAAGAGAGGGTTAGTGAGAGACGAGGCAGTCTGAGAACTAAAGGAAGAGAGAGTGATTAGAATTGAGGAGAAAGAGAAAGCAAGCTTACACCCACGTTCAACTGAGACTTGTTTCACGAAATTTTTACTTTCCTTGCCCTATTACCATCGGTAAGGAAAGTATTGCTTTACAAAAAATTAAGGTACCCTAATTTCAAGCTTTCTATAGGTTCAAGACCCTCCTGTGTGTGTGTGTGTGTGTGTGTGTGGTGTGTGTGTGTGTGTTGTGTGTGTGTGTGTGTGTGTGTGTGTGTGTGTGTGTGTGTGTGTGTTGTGTGTGTGTGTGTGTGTATTTGTGTATGTGTGTATGTCTGTGAACACGATGAATCCATTCCTATTAACCGATTGACTTGAAATTTTAAACTTAAGGTCCTTATTCCATGAGGATCCGACAATAAGAAATTCAAAAAATTCAATTCAAGATGGCGGATAATTACTAAAAACCATGTTTTTCACGGTTTTTCAGAAACGGCTCTAACGATTTTCTTCAAATTTATACCATGGATAGCTATTATTCATGGATAGTTATTATTTATTATCTATTTTGATAGCTATTATTCATGAATAATAGCTATATTCATGGATAGTGATTATTTATTATAAATTCGATCAACTGACATGAGTCTCATTTCTGGGAAATAGCAGGAGCTCCGTAATATTCTTAAGAAAAATGGCGGATAATTACTAAAAAATCATGTTTTTCACGATTTTCTCAAAAATGACATTTCCGATTTTTATCAGTTTATAAAAAGAACACATAGTCGAGATATTTCATCTGTAGAACATCTGTTTCAACGACTTTTGAAAAAATCATCGAATTTCACAATTTACATAAAGGAAAAAGTACTCTGAAAACAATAATACACATAGTATAATATACTACAGTAGTCTGATCGTAGTTTCAAATCTATGTTGCCGCCATTCGTCATTATGTTATTCCCCTGAATTTCTCGTTTAAGAATGAGGCTTACAGTTCAATAAGCAAGGAAAGTTGTGTGAGTGTACCACACCAGATTTTTTGTCTTCTGCCCGCTTCTCAATGATCAGTCAGTATTGATGTATTAGTCAGACAGGAATCATAGTGAAAGGCAAAACAGTCAGTTGTCTGTGTTCCCTCTAGTAAGGTCCACGTTCCAATGGCAGTGGAGAACAATAGGAGAGGAGGGTCGCCGATTCTCTGCCTTGCCACTGCCATCTATCATAAAATGATGATACTTTTAATCATTGTAGTATCTATTATAATCACTACAATACCTTGTAGTGATCATTTGTCTCTGATTCTATAGAGGATACTTGATACCGGTATAAAGATGTAATATTACTGTTCATTTTTGTTTCAAATAATCAGTAAATATCGGGACACCGAGCTTCGCTTGTTATTATTTATTGATAGACAGAACACAATCATTCTTTAAAATGATTGAGGAAGGACCAACAGGCACAGCCCAAAACTGTTTCTTACTTGAATTTTTATGTATACACTATAAATAGTCCAAAAATTAGTTATGTTCCATACACTTGAATTCAGGTTCGATTTCCAGTCCAAACATTTGAAAACAATGAAGTTCCAATTCAGATTGTTTACAAACCAAATTGAATAACAAATACACTCACTAATCACTTAAAACTGTAGAATAATAATTAACTTTGAAAAATCATAATATTCTCTAATTTATAATGATATACCATGTCATGTAAACAAATCGAATTATTTTGATCAAGTCGATTAAAATTTCTAGATAATATTTCTCGTGAGATTGATTGCAAATAGTTTAACAGCTGAATATAATTCCGTCTCTCTCCCACACAGGCACTCCCTCCCATCTTCCGTTATCAACAGACGAAGGAATCATCATGAGTTTTCCCAAGGATGAATAATTAGTTATCCTTTTCATGTCCTTCAGAGAGTTTTGCCGGGATGAGTCCCAGTGCAATCGAACTTTTATATCATAAACCTACTATGTACCAAAATTCAAGTCATTCCGTTAATTAAGAGATGAGATATCGTGTACACAGACGCACATACACTCATACACACACACACACACCACACACACACACACACACACACACACACACCACACACACACACACACACACACACACATACAGACCAATACCCAAAAACCACTTTTGGACTCAGGGGACCTTGAAACGTATAGAAATATGGAAATTGGGGTACCTTAATTTTTTTCGGAAAGCAATACTTTCCTTACCTATGGTAATAGGGCAAGGAAAGTAAAAATCATCTAATTTCACAATTTACACAAAGGAAAAAGTACTCTGAAAACAATAATACACATATTATACAACAGTAATCTGATCGTAGTTTCAAATGTATGTTGCCGCCATTCGTCATTATGTTATTCCCCTGAATTATTCTCGTTTAAGAATGAGGCTTACAGTTCAATAAGCAAGGAAAGTTGCGTGAGTGTACCACACCAGATTTTTTGTCTTCTGCCCGCTTCTCAATGATCAGTCAGTATTGATGTATTAGTTAGACAGGAATCATAGTGAAAGGCAAAACAGTCAGTTGTCTGTGTTCCCACAGATACATTTTCCTACAGTTACCTCGAAAAGTGGCTACAGTCACTTTGCGCACTACTTGCACAAATAACTATTCCCTAATCGTTTCAAATAATCGATCTTTCGCCAAGAAAATATGTTTTCTGATGATTTAAAAATACATTTTCAAGATTGATATTGAATGTTCTGTTGATCAATTATATTCCTACATTGTTTAAAGACGATCTGGTAACGTTGCAGAGCTAGAAAAGGATAGTGCTATCTGCTTTGTTGGATGATGGACAAGGATAGCAACACCAATGTTAATCAAATCCGGGCATTATAACGAGGACCTCACTCTAGAGCTGTGTTTATATTCCGGTTTTGACTGATACATGCATCGAACAATTTGCCAAAGGCGGTCAAACTGTTATTGGAATCTTGGAAACTGAAATTCATGTTGTTCATGTTGAACTCATGAACCATGATTGATACGAGTTGAATAGTTCCGGACGGAACAGAGCCAAAATCATTGGAACGTCATTTTCAGATGTGGTTATCTTGATTTACAATATCCTCCACCGAGTAGATTTCACTGAATTGATAGATTTCGGATTCATGCATGAAATTGATGATCCGAGTCTATAATGGAAGATGATCAACAGGCATAAATCCCATACTATTAAACGAGCAACTTCTGTTTATATGTTTAGATGTTTAGATGTTTAGATGTTTAGATGTTCGATGTTTAGATGTTTAGATGTTAGATGTTTAGATGTTTAGATGTTTAGATGTTTAGATGTTTAGATGTTTATATGTTTAGATGTTTAGATGTTTAGATGTTTAGATTTTAGATGTTTAGATGTTTAGATGTTTAGATGTTTAGATGTTTAGATTTTAGATGTTTAGATTTTAGATTTTAGATGTTTAAATGTTTAGATGTTCATATGTTGTATTTATTTGACCGGATCTCGAGAACGATTCTCACGAAATTTAGAACATAGTAGATTTATAATATAAAGATCGATTGCACTAGGTCTCATCCCTGGGAAAACTCGCTGAATGACATTGGAAGGATAATTATTATTTATCCTTGGAAATACAGCTAAAATAATAATAATAATAATAATAATATCGAGTGACCTGGCTGGCTCAGGTCTGGTGTCAGAGTTTTCAGGTCGCAACTGATCAATTCCAGGGCCTCTGACATGACCTATCGACTGCTTTTTAGGCAGCCGGGACCGACGGTAACGTGTCCATCCGAAACACGGGAGTGGCCCGAGATAAATATCTTGCCTGGGCCGGGATTTGAACCCGGGAATACAGCTGATAATGATTATTTCGTCGTCTCTTGGTGATGGAAGTGAGTAAGCGAGTTCATGTGTGTGGGACTGTGACAAAATTATGACTCAGCTGTTGAACTTTTGTAATAATTCAATCAGGTACTTAGTGCCGTTGCAAGGAAGCCAGGTTATTTTCAATCCTGATTGAATACAGTAGATCCATCATTTTGGAATGGTCTTCTCTGATTTGGTTCACGTCAAGTCAATCAGGATTAAAATTTAACCGGCTTTTGTGCAACTGGGCCTTTGTGAGGGGAATTTTTGCATTCCTCTGGGAATTAATCTCAATTTACTGTGATTAGATAGAACATTTCTGTATGAATGTTATTATAATTTCTGCTATCGTAATAATTTTTTTATGCTTTTGTACTCCAGAGCGAAGCTCGGTCCCCGATATCGAGCTTAATAATAATTTAGAATCACAGAAAAAAGTATATATGGCTGAATATTATGGAATATTTCGCACCCCATGAGAGTTTGAATATGAGTAAATTCTGTGCGAGTAATGCAGGATTAAAAATGAGCCTGGAGCTCTAGTGGGCATCACCCTCAGCGAAAACAATTCAATTTGTTCCAGTGATTGAACGACTTACAGACTGGTATGAAGCGATATTGACAGAACTTCAACGCTAATTCAATAAAAGTACGGATGTATGTTTGTTAGTCAGTATTTTATTCAAGATTAACATTTACTGATAACATGAGCATAGCTCTTTAGCATTCTCTTGATTTCCACAATTGACTTAGCTTATCAGAGTTTTATAACATTCAAATCTTATTCCCTGTCATTTGGAAGGATAGTGTGATATTTTGAATCTTTTGTAATCTTGTAATCTTCTTGACTGTAATAGATCAAAATCATCACTACTAGAAATTGCTGAGTGAATCAGATTGAACCATATAAATGAATAACATCCATTCACAGATGAATGTATCAAGCAGATTGTCTATCAAATCATCCATTCTCAGGGTTTGGTTTATTCACGAACTTCTATCTAATTGTCTCCAGACTATCGAATGGTTTGGCAAAATGTGTGATTGTCGAAGCAACTCTGTTCGACATTGATGGAATTACATTACAAAATCCAGCAAGTAATGAGCTATTGATTACCCTGGAGCATAAACTTGCCGACGTGCTCAGAAACGAAAACGTTGAATTGTCCAGACTGCAAATGTGAGGTGTAAGTCTTGAAAGTCCAGGATGAACCTCGTCCTGTGGGAAGTTTAGCAATCAAACTTGATCGTGGCATTTTCCCGTGAGTTTTCTCGGGTCCCCTTCGATTAACCTCGCAACTTGAAAACTGCTGACTCGCCGGTAATTGTATCTGCGCCAAGCAAACTTGAAAATTGTAGAGAGCGCGCCCAAGTGAAACGAAATATTTCAGTATTTTCTGAAAACCAATATCGCTATATTATTATGAAGAGCACAGAAAGTATTCGGCGCTGGAAAGTTATAATCTGATCCGAACTCTAAACTAACCAACAGCATTCAAATCAACCACCAATCGACAGCAATTATATTCAACTCATGACGTTTTAATGGCTCTTCAGCGCTGGAGGAAAGTTTCCATGCGATCCCGTTTTTCCCCGGAAATCATGCGTTATTGAATCATTATTGGATGCAGATTCAAGGGAGAACCAATATTAAGTTTCAAGATTCCTGTTATAATTTGATCTTCAAATTCCACCTTGGTTGCAAACTTCACTTGTTAATCACGAAATATCAACTTGGAAGCATCATTCAAATCATTCCACTAATTATTACAATGTCATTTAGTTCAGCAATCAGTTATTGCTACAACCTTAGGCCAGTTATAGAATAGACACGCTGGGAGGTCTAGCCTCTGAAGCAAACATCTACTGCCATATGGCCCCATCGTGACGTCAGCATCGGATAGAAAACTTCTCTGTGGAGTTTGTTTACATTGTTTTCCATAGCAGATTGTGTCTATTTCAAATTCAAATTCAAATTCAAATTCAAACTGCAAACTTATAATTATTTCAGATGGAAGTGAATTATTATTTATGAAAATGATAAACTCCCGCTGAAATAGAAATAGAAAACAATATAAACAAACTTTACAGAAAAGTTTTCTATCTGATGCTGACGTCACAATGGGGCGATATGGCAGTAGATGTTGGCTTCATCATCTTTCAGTATGAATATACAATGGGCCGTGTCTATTCTATAACTGGTCTGAGGCTACAACAAGTATATTGTAAATTCCATTGATTAACGGAGCTTTACTACTAATTACAGTGAACTATTTAAAACTTCCGTCTCATTCAAAATCCTCTCAAGGATAGTACTATAAATTCAATCAAGGTCTACTGTTACAACTTGCGGCAAATCAATGTCAAGGATTATAGAACAGGTCTATACTATAATAAGGTCCACGTTATAATGCTATCCTTGTCTATCATTCGACATAGCTGATAGCGCTATTCTTTTCCAGCTCCACAACGTTACCAAATCCGTTTTTAACAATGTGGAAATATAATTAATTAAGGCAGACATTCGGCAACGCGGTTCTCCTATCTTCATTCACTGCCATTTTAACGTGGACCTCACTATAGTAGAATGACATACAATCTCAAATAAAACAGTAATGAATAATATAAACCAGCTTTTGTAGTGAAATAATAAAAACTACTAGCCAGGATAATTTTACAATCAGCATCACTGGATTTCTATTTCCTCCAAATAACTTTTTATAGACATTATGGGTCGGTTTCCAAGCCCGGGATTTGACTAAGTTCTAGACTTTAAACAGCTGGAGTCAGAAAATTGGCTTTCCGAAACGGGGCGTAGTCGTAGTCATTGTCAAAGTCACGTTTGAATAAAATTTCAAAAAAACTAGAAAATTAAACACTAAATAATAAAATAAAGAAAGTAGTGCAAAGTTTCAGCTATTTTGAATTATTTAGAAATGATTAATCTCGTCAAAGAAAAACGTTTCCAATCATAGAAATGAGAAAATAAAAACTGCAACTACTGTTATAATAGCTGCGACTACGCCCCGTTTCGGAAAGCCAATTTTCTGACTCCAGCTGTTTAAAGTCTAGAACTTAGCTAAATCAATACCTACTATTACTTAAGTAATAATATACTTAAGTAATAGTAGGTACTGGCTAAATCCCGAGCTCGGAAACCGGCCCTATAAGTTCAACAAATAAAAAAGTTCATAACTCTATTCAGTCACTTCTCTAGGAACCTCCTCAAAATAATAGCTGACCTCTAAAAACTTGGCATGATTCAAACTGACAGGTATCTTGTCAATTCTGACAGTTATCTTTAGTGACTTTAGTGCGGAAAAAACATTGATGATGCACTTAGCTTATGATGCATTTTTGATTTCCGAAAAAATCTAATTATTCCCATTAATCCAAATTATATTACTAGTGATTATCCAGTATGACTTCTATCTCAAGTCCATCATTCATGGTGATTTGTGGTGGATAAGGACTAACAAAAAAATATCAAAATAAGAAATTACAGTACCTATTCAGTTTATGATGAATTCAAGTTGAAATTGCTTTTAATGAAATATACATAATTTTAGAATTGAAGAATGTGAATAGCAAAATCTTGAAAATATCAATATTGATTTTCTATATCTTTCAATATTGAATAAATATTAATATATTGAATATAATATCTTGGAACAATATTCTTTGAGAATGGAAGAAGTTTAATAAGTCATGCATGAAAGTCTTATCAAACTCCACAATGTAGATGTTGCAGTACCATTTCGTGCTTTTCTTTAGAAATAATATTATACTAGCGGTCAGGCTCACTTCGCTCGCCATATCCGTCTAGCCTCCCGTCTGGACCCCCGACTGGATCGTCCAAAAATGAAATCAGCGGGCTCGCTTCGCTCGCCTGCATTTTTCATTTGAGCATGCTTCATTCCATCAGAAAGTCAAAGTACTGAGAAAACGCAGAAAAGCTGAGAAAAACGTTGGAAAAACGCTGTTTTTGGTCGTGTCTTTGATGAAATATTAAAGTCACCTCATCACAAAAAGTTTAGACCCTAGCTAAACCTCTGTACGAAATTTGAACATTTTCTGTCAATTACTTGATGAAACAACTGAGAAAACGCAAGAAAAACCCTAATTTTGGGCGTATCTTTGGCGTTATTTCAAATACATTCTAACACAACATTATAACACCCTAGCTGAGCTTCTGTACTAAATCTGAACATTTTCTGTTCATTTGTTCTCAATGAAGCTGAGAAAACGCTAAAAACGCTAATTTTGGGCGTATCTTTGGAAATTTTTCCAAATCCGTTCTTAGTGCGCCTCTAAAGGGCCAAGTGAACATACCTACCAAATTTGAACGTTTTTGGTCCGGTAGTCAGTCAGTCAGTGGGTGCCATTTCGCATTTATATATATATATATATAGATAGACTAGCAGGTAACCCGTGCTCCGCAAGGGTCTGCCTAAAGCCCAACTAGATTGAATTTAGACAAACTGAAAACTTGACGTACTAAAATCTAGTGAAAATAGGGCTATAACCGTCCTCTGTAGTTTATAAATCTATATGCAAAATTTCAAGTTAAACAGTTCAGTAGTCCAGATGTGATTATGCGCCATTCATGTATTTTCTATCCCGTACATGTATAAGTCAAATCTTTTCTTTATTATATCATAGATTGTAAATTGAGTGAGTAATTGAAGAATGTTGAAGTTACACAGAACCTAGCTATATTTGGACTGTTGTATAAATAAAATTGGAAACGTTTTGGGCTTATAAGCCTGTGGTACTTTTCTGTAAGTTGTGTAATTCTGAATGATCAAATAAATAGGTCAGTTGAGACATTCTGTACAAAATTTATTATAATCAAAGTATCAATGAAGATGAATGGAAAAGACAGTGTAGTATTTCAAAATCAAGTTTATCTAGGCCAAAAGGAAGAGAAAATCCATATTTTTTCCAAGTAACGCTTGTCTCCGATTGGTGAGCATCATAATATTTTGTTATACTTTGAGGATTTTTCAAGAATTAGCAGCAAATATCATACCTCTAATATCCAGATGCCAGTTAGTCCTGTGATGTTGACTTATCTGTGAATTTGATCTCGTCAAGTGGATTTGAGGAGTTGTAAAGTTTCAATTATTTTATAGTTACAGGCCTATATTGGAGACACCAATATTATTCCCATCACTCAATATTTTCTTCACATAACTTGGATTCCTCATCTATGACGATACTTCGACACCATTCAGGTTTCAGCTGGTTAAGCATGATGAATGAGATGAGACAGACACCGGAATGATGGCTTCAGCGTTCTGTAGTGACGGATAAAAAGCGAGCAGCTTCTTCGAAGGAAAGCCTGTCTGAGCAAAGAGGAAAGTTGTGTTCTAATATGTCAGACGACGCAAGGATTTGCACTTCTTGGAGAGACGAATAACCCGGATCGCACCTGTTCGAGACTCGAGACTCGAGACGAGCATCGACCGCTCGACCACTCGACTGGAAATGAAAATGCACATCGCGACTTACTTATTCGAAAGCCTTCAACATAGAAATCATGAGAAAGAAATCTCAAGCAGCGACAGCAGCCTTCATATAATTCCAATCCTCAGTCATGCTTGCTTCTCACGACGGAATTATTGTAATAACACTTCCAGGCTACCTACTTCACCCGATTCATTCAAACCACGCGAATATTAGATTTCAAAATTTAATCTCCAGAACTAGTGCAATACTCCTATATGTATTCTGAACGGATACTTGCTTATCTATATACAATTTCAATATCTCCAGCACTCAGTACATACAATTCAATTGAATGCAGAGAGGAAAATAGACTAGGTGTAACCTAGATAGGAAATAGGACAACTACTCTATGCCTAGTGTTGTATGATACTATTCGATAATACGACATTCCAATAACGGCTTGATACGCTTCTGCTTATGATGCATTTTCAAGATGAAATTTCAAGTTATGTGATGGGCGCTTAAAGCCCGTCTGGATTTCTGTTCAACGTCCAATTCAATACAGTTGATAATAGATGTAGTAATCAAGTTGAATATATTCAGTGATCCAGCCTTGTATCATGTTGGGGCTCCAGCCTGAATATCTGCTCTTAGCCGAATCATATAATCATAGATTTGAACTGATATGATAGTTCTTGGGAGTTCATCTTTCTAAACAAATGATTATGAAGGAAACATTGCGATATAAACCTAGTGTTTCGATTGCACTCTCATTAATTTCATTCTGACATAATGACGATTTTCTATTTTTGTTTAGTAATGTAATTCTTTTCTCTTTGTTCAGAATTCCTAGTTATGTATCTTATTTTTAAAAATATGAATACTAATAGATATTGATTATTATCTTATTAATATGGCTACCATGTGAGGCCATAGAGTGATCAGAAGCGGGCTCTGAAGATATACCAACTCTTGTTCAAGATACATCTTAGATCATGAATAACATAATATGATTGTATTATGTATCAACATATAAATACAAATCAGCTTATGAATTGAATCAGCATATTAATATATATTATAATTATATTATATGAAGATACATAATTATGTTAAATTGACATATTATTAACTATGTTTATTTATTGGATAGAGCAAGCAAATGCAATATTCATGAAAGAAAAACACGCTATTGCCCAGAACTTATCAATTCATTAATCAACTTTGCCTCAAATACCTTGTCCAAATATTAGGTAGTAGCCGTCAGGCTCGCTTCGCTCGTAATATCCGTCCAGCCAGGGGGCTCCACCCCCTGGACCCCCGACTGGATCGACCAAGAATGAAATCAGCAGTTTTCATTTGAGCATTTTTATCATATGTTAGGACAATCCAGTCGGGGGCCAGACTAAACGTCTGGCTAAACGGATATAACGAGCGAAGCGAGCCTGACGGCTAGTAATATAATACTCCCAGGATTGAAGTAGCAGTGCCCAATCAATTTTTCCGCGATAAATGCATTTAAATCTGCCAACCTAACAAAGTCAACTCAACTTAATGCCAACCTGACAAAATTATTAATTTAGTTGCCAGTTAACAACTGTTTCGAAGAGGTACTCTATCTAGATTATAGTTCTATAGTAACATATGATATGAAAATTTAAATTATAATTAAAAGATTGGGAGAAATAGAATATACATGCTAAAAGACGAACTTTAAACCCTTAATAACAACCCTTCGAGTTAAAATATTGCCAAAAGATTTCTTAGTGCGCCTCTAAAGGGCCAACTGAACATACCTAACAAATTTGAACGTTTTTGGTCCGGTAGATTTTTAGTACTGCGATTGAGTGAGTGAGTGAGTGAGTGAGTCAGTCAGTCAGTCAGTCAGTCAGTGAGTGAGTGCCATTTCGCTTTTATATATAGATTCGAATATTATGTAAGTTATGTCCATCTTAATTTCCACACCAAATAATTAATCTTGTTATTATAAATCAAAAAGTAACAAAAATTTTCAAATTTAGTCATCATTATTCATTAATTTATTGTAGAAAATACTACAATCATAATATAATCATGACATTTAAGGAAAAACTAGGCTGAGCCTGTACTATTTCTCTCCAAAAAGTTTGATAGAAAGTTAATGTTGTCCAAAAGTTGAGGTTATGATAATATCACACACTGCTTCGTCACTTGATTGTTGGTCCAGGAATAATGATTTGAAGATTTTTATTTTGAAGGTTGACCTAATACTTTAAATGTATCACAATGAATGAAAAACTTCAGTTTGTAACAAATTTTTCGAGAAAACCCAAAAACATACTTCAAATAATATTATATGCATAACAATAATATTAACACTATTTTATCAGTTATATCATACTCAAATTTACCATAATCTTCACGTGAAATCTTCATTACTACACATAACATGGTTATATTTGTCAAAGTTAGACCGCTCAATCCTGTTTTGTATTTTATTCCTGAAAGTATCACACGGAATTTTTCCGATACGACAGTAAGGCGAAACAAGTTTCGTAGCCCACTGTGTGATTGATAATAAAAGTGACCTGACCACCTTTTACACGTTGGTGCACCGCACGGTGGAACAACAGTGCTTGCAGTTGCAGGAGCTGTGTTTTGTCCCGTCCCCGCCCCGTCCCCGTCCCGTCCCAGTCCCGTCCCAGTCCCGTCGCATCCCAGTCGTCCCATCCATCCCGGTCGTCCCACAGGAGCAGGTTGATGGCGGCGGGTGTGAAATCCGAGCAGACAAAACACTCGGGCCGAAAATTGATTTATTGCCCTGAAACATTGGAAAGCTCTCTTGTCCCTCAAGGGGAACAGCAGCCGACCTCAAGGGACCGGTACGAGATGGATGTTTTCTGAGGCCTGTGTCAAATGCATTTGTACCAACAAGCGTCAACTTCCGTATCAGCCCTCCTGTTTCCTACATCTATAGAAATCCTATCAAAATTATTTGCTGAAACTTGATGTTTCGGTTTCATAGGAAGGGATGCAACTTCCTCCATGCTTTATCTAATCACTGTCACTGCGTGAAATACTCCTCACAGAAAGTTCAAATAATATAATGCATACAATTATTTATCTGATTATTCAATCAATAATTTTTTCGGGAAAGATCAAAATTCACAGAAGATAAGAGTATTATCATGATATTCATACATCTTCATTATTCTGCACCGAAATCTTGCGAGGCTTTCTTTTTAGGGGTTATTTGTGAAGTTTGAGGTTTATTTTATTTCATTCTCTAGTAAGAAGTGTTGATTTATTAACCTTGATTCAAGATTCAAGATTCAAGATTCAAGATTTTTATTCGCCATTAAGTACAGTACAAGTTTATCTTATACTAGCGTACAATAGGTCGTAGTCACTAATCTAATTAAGACTTATATTACAGTCGAGTCAAAAAGAATTAATTAAAATGAGCATATTATTCAATAAGCTGTCAAATTGTCATAAACATTAAGTATGCAAGAAACATAATTCTATTAACATGTATGCATGTTGAAACATAAATTACAAACTTAAAAACATACCTAAAGTATAAATCAGAAAACATCTATTAAAAACTATTGCTGATACATCAACCATACCGGTACGTCAAACTTCTCAAGTCATGGGCGAGAAATTCTTCAATTGAATAAAATGCTTGTTTTTTCAGCCAGTATGATACAGTAAGCGCAAATACTTTATATGGCAGGTTTCTGATTGATTGAGATAGTTCATTGAACAAAATATATTGCTGATACTTGTGACTTCTGTGTGACTTGTGTAGCCTGATACTTGGAGTTACTAGGTTTTCTCGGTGTCTGGTCTGATACTCATGTTGATGGCTATGTCTATGGAAAAATTTCATATTTTTTTTTTACATATATTAAATTGACATAGATATACATAGATGGAAGGGTCATTATATTCAAATCTATGAAGCTGTTCCTACATGTTTCCTGACTCTTCAAACCAGCAATACAACGAATAGCTCTTTTTTGCCATACAAATGCTTTTTTCACCTCACTACTATTACCCCAAAGTCTAAGACCATAGTTTAGTTGCGAGTGGAACAAACCATAATAAGTAAGAATCAAAGTATCACAACTAACGCAGGATTTTAGTTTTCTTAAGAGAAAAATGACTCTTGATAGCTTTTTGCATAAGTGCTCAATGTGACTACACCAGCTTAATTTACTATCCAATACAATGCCTAATAGTTTGACAGGTTTCATACATGTTTGGTGGAAATCGCTTAAGTTATTTCTAAGTGTGAAAATTATATTTTCTGTCTTTCCCTCATTGAGAACCATGCAATTCGCACTATACCACTCTTTACAACTTGCAATTGATGCATCTAAACTGTCCACCACATTGTCTACACTCTTGTTGGCACTAAGAATGGTGGTGTCATCAGCATATAGCACAGAAAAACAAGGTACATTATCATTAAAATCATTAACAAAGACCAAAAACAGAAAGGTCCAAGGACTGAACCTTGCGGCACTCCAGCCAATACTTTCTTTGCTTCAGATCCTTCATCATTAAGTTTAACAATTTGATATCTATTGCTAAGGTAGTCTTTGATCAATTTAAGCTCTTTGTTTCTGACCCCATAGTATTCAAGCTTCCTACAGCGAATATTATGTGGTATAATGTCGAAAGCCTTACTCAAGTCTAGCATTTTTCCCCCTACAACCATTCTCTTTTCAAACTCATCCAGGATGAAGTTGACTAGTTTTTCAACGGCCATTACAGTTGAACAGTCAGGTCTGAAACCAAATTGGTTTACATTCAGCAATTTATTGATTGAGAAGTATTCGTACATTTGATAGAAAATACATCTGATATTTTCATTGTTGATTTGTTGCATTGTTAAATTCTGGCAATAAAGAATTGAATTGAATTGAATTTTGGACAATCAACATTCTATTTATATTATTACTATCTTCACACTGATGAATGAATAATACAATGAATAATACATGCAATACACATAACCTATTGGGAATGAGTACATTCTCTGTAGGCCATGAGGATAGCCGGTGATCCTCACCATTTTCTTTTTTTTTTAATATTTGAGGTTTTATGATGAAGGTTTTGGTGCAATATCATGAATATTCTTATACTTTGGAGTAATGTTGATTGTTTATCTCTTGCGGCCCAGGGGGGTGGTTTTCATTTCAACATTGCGGCAGCCAACCTATTAACCTTTTTTCTATATCCTCATCGATCGTTTATAATTGAGTTTCAGATGAGCAAATTATTTTCATCTATATATAGAAGCGAAATGGCATTCACTCAGTTTTCAAGAGAACTGAAAATCTGATGGACCAAAAACGTTCTATGTTTAGTTGGCCCTCTACAGGCGCACTAAGGTTGGATTTAGAAAGAAAGAAGATGAGATGCTTTTTCCAGAGTTTTTCTGCGTTTTCTCATCTTTTTCTGAGAAAATTCTCAAATTCACACTAGATACTATTTTATACTCAGTTCAGCTAGAGTCAACATCTATCTGTCTTGATGAGACTTCCAAATTTCGCCAAAGATTGTAAACATTTTTTCAGCGTTTTTCTGAGTTATCTAAGCTTTTTCAAACATCATATTAGACAAACCATTCCCAAATTTGGTAGACAGGCTGAAGTATGGTATAAAAATGTTGCGTGTATTTAGCTGGATTTATTTTCGAAGAAAAGGTCTGAAATGAAGCTAACATTTTCAGAGTGAAATCCTGCCATTGGACTCATGAGCCAATCGCAGACGAGTGACGCTAGCTACACCGCTATTGACTGTGAGTGTGACTAAACTCTTGGCCAATGACAGGCCTCCAGCCTATAGCAGTGAAGTTTAGTAATGTTGTTCACAGAGTTCAGCACTGTATGGGTCAATAGTTTGTGATTGAGAATTCAGTTTCAATTTGAATAGTTCAATGAATTTATAGATTGATTGACTAATAGACAGATAATATTAAATTTGTTACATATTCAGTTGAGGTGTACAAAAGTTTAAATAACAGTTCTTTAGAACTACGTTGAAGATAATCCCAAAATCGGCGTTTTTCAGTTCTTTACCGCATTTTTCCGCTCCTTTGAAGTATTATGGGCCAAAAATTTCAATATTTGGTTCTTAGAATCAGCTTGGGGTCTGGAAAATCCGTGTAGGAAGGACTTCCAAATTACTCTGGAAATACGCCAGTAATTAATTGGCAGTTTTCTTCATTTGGTAAAGCAAACTTGCTAGGTGCTGGTCTTATCTCTGGGTGATTTAGCCACGGGTTTTGGGGGGGGGATCCACCTGGCTATACGGATAAAGGGAGCGAAGTGAGCCTGCCAGCTTGTCACTTATAGAACAAGAAATCAAATATGCTTTTATTGATCAATCATCAATTCAAGAAAAGCTCAGCTCTCTTACCGGAAAATATTTTCATTCTCTTCAAGCAAACAGTATTGTATTCTGTAATCTCAACCTGTGTAATGGGATTTATTATGTAAGCAATGTCATTGAATAGAACTTGATTTGATTTGAAAAATATTGCTGATACGTTACAAAACGAAACAACCATTATCTCGGGTGTCCGTTTTAGAAGAAGCCCCTTCTCTTTCTACACTCAATATCATACATGGAAAACAGCGCAGAAATTATAGATAAAATGCCGTAGACTAGTGGGATGCCAGTCGGTTCAATTGGACGTGGATGGCATGAAACTTCAGCTTGGGTAGCCCTAATTTTACAAAATACGCGGAAGAAAACGTGCTGTTTGCCGTTGTAGGACACAACAGCTGCTGCTGTTGCGCGCTTCTTGTACTTTGCAGGGCCGCTGTATGTTTGCGAAAAGAGTACGTGGTCGGAAATATAATGCAAAATGAAAATAGTGTCGAGAATTCGAGATATACGTCAACATGCTGGCAGAGGTGGCGAATAAGTAGTGCTTCTGTTGAAAGACGGCAATCGGATTTTAATCATTACGAACACGCGAGTCGTAAACGTGATTTGACAAAGAAAACACGACCGAAAGTGAGGTGGGTGTGATCGAGCTAGAATTTTAATATACATTGTAAATGATAGGTTTCTTGGGATGGAGAAGTTTAAATAATATTGGGGTTAGCATCCGGGTTTGAAATCTAAAGCCATATAGTTATATTGAATACTAGATACTGTATACTTTCGAAGATAAACTCCTCCTTGATTTCACATCTATTCGACATTCTTGACACATCTATTTCACATCCATTTCTATCACATCTATTCCACATCTAACACTATCTATATAAGATTTTATCCAGTTGATAAGTGGGGAGATTGATAAATTAATAATTGATTAGTGAATTGTAATAATTATCAATAATTTTGTGGATACAGAACCTATTCAACCTTAAACTTATGGATATTTTATATATGGATATGGATGATATTTATTCAAATTTGCACCTTAAGTCTGATCACTTTTTGAGAAAAAGCCTAGCTATATTGGTAGGGCATTTTATAATAAACTACCAAATACATTGAAAAATCAGGAAAGTATGAAAATATTCAAGAATCAACTAGAAAAGTTTTTGGTCGATGGAACATTTTATAGTATGCAAGAGTTCCTTTCCATCTGAATATCTGGGTTGGTTTCAAAGTCTTGACATTCTGTGTGTTTGAATACACAGTATTTTCTATGTTATAAATAAACTGGACAGCCTTTTTACATAGGTACATACTGAGAGTTATATTCAAACCATATGTGTATATATATTACTTATGCATATTATATGATATATTGACTTGTCTTATACTCCATCCTGGGGTCCCCAAGACGTAATCGAAAAAAAATCAACCTCCATCTTTGTATGATGACTAATGTATGACTATTCAAATTTTCATCATAGTTCCAAGTATCTAAGTTATCTCTGAGTTGAAGGTAAAATAGGTTCTGTATCCACAAAATTATTGATAATTATTACAATTCACTAATCAATCATGAATTTATCAATCTTCCTTCTTATCAACTGGATAAAATCTTACATAAAATAATAGTGTTAGATGTGGAATAGATGTATATATATATATATGCATATGGATTCATAGGCCAAAATTAGAAAAAAAAACATAATTTTACACTTAATATTTCAAATACTAATAGAATTTGGAACGTTCTGGAGCCACTGACACGCATCTTCTCCAGCATCATGAACTTGTGTCAGCCCTCCATGATATGAGTGTTGTGGACACTCAGATATAAGGTGGTTCATTGATTGAATTTGTCCACATTGGCACAGAGGATCAGAGGTGGAATAGATGTGATAGAAATAGATGTGTCATATGTCAAATAGATGTGAAATCAATTATAATAATGTTACATTCATTCTCGAAGAAACAATTCTGAAATAGATTATAATTATAATAATTTTCTGGGTGGTTAATTAGAGTTTCCAGACATTAGAGTTTTGCATGATTCTATTCTAGAGAACTTTTTAATAATGAAACTTCAAGTTTTCTTCTTCCTATGACTTGTGTTGTTCGTTCGCAATCAACAGTTTTTATCAGGAAGTAGTTCTTTTCCAAGTAGATCAGTAGTAATGTTCAACCATTCGATACTTTGAGATTATAATGGTTTTATTGTGATATAAAATCTAATAAGAGTGGAATTTAAAACAGTATTTTTTCAATGAAGAAATAATGATAATTAACTGGTCATATGGGACATATATGAATCATATTTATATTTATCTCATATTGATCAGGATTTTAGAGTTTTAAATTGGAAAAGTTTAATGAACAGTGTTTTTGTCTTTGAACAATTTTTTTCATCGACAGAAAGATTGTTTATTACATTTGTTGTCAAAATAAACGTAGCTTCTCTTTTGTTTTTAACAACAAACGTGCCGCTTGTACGACAGATAATAATTTGTACTTGAAATGGCTTTCATGTTTGGCATTATATTTGGAGTTATATTTAATACCCAAAATTTTACTTTTGGTGTGTGTGTCAGTGTGAGAGTTCGTTCGATAGAACTGGAAGTTAAGTCCGGCTGATCCAGTGAAAAAGGCTAGATTTCGGTTCGTTTAATAGTACAATTTTATTCTGTCACAGATCGGGCAGTATAAAAATAATTGTATTGTTAAGGGAGACGGGTTCTGAGCCTATTCATTGGTTCAGTTAATATTTGTTCTTTTTTTTAAATACTAAAGTCGCGAAATACCAGTGGAAGCCAAAATGGGAAGCTATTTCAAAAAGGTAGGTAACTACTGAATCATTTGTTCTTAAATTTTCATAGCCACAAACATTGAATCCTCATCAGCAGCAAGCGAGTGTTAATTCATATCAAATATTGTCAAATGTATATATGTTAAAGTTTCATTAATTAAAGTTCTAGTTATTCTGTTCTTTTCTTGTATTCATAGTTCTTTTCCTCTTACATAATTGGTGAAGGCATATCTTGCCTTACAATATGACTCTCAATTTTGTGGGAATATATCCAATCTTTGTCTCAAATTGAACATGAAATATACATTATCTAGAATAAGTAAATAATCTAGATATTATGATACTATGTACTTTAGTTCATTATCAATTTATTTTGCATGTCCACTTACGTTATCATCCACGATCAAACTGAATAGTGCAGCTCTTCGGAAAATTCACTACTCTATATATTTGTCATTACTCAGTCCAGGTTGCATCAATATATTGGTAATAATAATATCCAGCCCTGATAGCATCACTCAACTTCACGTGACATTATTCACAAGGATATCACATTAGAAGACCCGGGAATGTTGTCAATTCTATCACTTCCAGTTGGCAGCGACTGATTTATACAGTCTGCAATATATTGCACTCACTCACCTATCGAACAAAGCATGCTTTTAGCCAGCCATCAAGCTAACTCCATTTGCAAAATGAGCGCGACTCGATGATGTGAATGGAGAATGACAATATATATTCCATGCACGACACCAATCTGAATAAACTAAATCAACTCTTAGTTTGATTGAATCCTATATACTCAACAGCAATACAATACTACCAACTATAATATTGGAATACTATACAGTAATAGTTGTCAAGCTCCAGTCATGACCTTCACAAAATAAGGTTTGGTTAGGACAATGCTCAGTTTTTAATTTTGTGAACATCTATTTAATTTTCATTTTCATTTTAATTTTCCATTTTGTAACATTCATTTAATGCTGTTTCATTTATGAATTTAATTAGGACAGAGCTGAAATGATGTGAACATATCATTTTCAAACTTTTATAGAAGCTTCTATTCTATGTTCGTTTCTAGAATTGTCTGTTAAGGAGTGATTTTCATTAAAAAAAATATATATACCCAAAATATAAACTCTTGTTAAATAAATAATCTGTGGTTTTTGACAATTTCTTAGTCTTTTTATGAATAATTACCACGATATCAACTTCTCAACTACACTGGTAGCTCTGTGAAAAGTAGACCTCACGCATTATTCTCATCCACAAGTACCTGATTGAAACTATAGACCTTATGGAAATACAGCAATAGACTGGCTTCTCCACACATCTGTGTAATCACTTGTCAGCTGATTTATGATGGATAATTCTATAGACTGATTTTTACTTTCCTTGCCCTATTACCATAGGTAAGGAAAGTACTGCTTTCCGAAAAAAATTAAGGTACCCCAATTTCTAAATTTCTATACGTTTCAAGGTCCCCTGAGTCCAAAAAAGTGGTTTTTGGGTATTGATCTGTGTGTGTGTGTGTGTGTGTGTGTGTGTGTGTGTGTGGTGTGTGTGTGTGTGTGTGTGTTGTGTGTGTGTGTGTGGTGTGTGTGGTGTGTGTGTGTGTGTGTGTGTGTGGTGTGTGTGGTGTGTGTGTGTGTGTGGTGTGTGTGTGTGTGTGTGTGGTGTGTGTGTGTGTGTGTGTGTGGTGTGTGTGTGTGTGTGTGTGTGTGTGTGTGTGTGTGTGTGTGTGTGTGTGTGTGTGTGTGTGTGTGTGTGTGTGTGTGTGTGTGTGTGTGTGTGTGTGTGTGTGTGTGTGTGTGTGTGTGTGTGTGTGTGTGTGTGTGTGTGTGTGTGTGTGTGTATGAGTGTATGTGCGTCTGTGTACACGATATCTCATTTCCCA
>NC_052505.1:87532371-87560290 GCF_014356525.2 Nilaparvata lugens
TCCAAATTTCGTGAAAATCGTTAGAGCCGTTTTCGAAATCCGTTTAACATAAATAACCAGATATAAAAATAACCAGAATATAAATACAGAGATTGCTCGCTTAATAAATAGGATAATCAATAGGCTCGTTTGAATACCAATCGAAAATTGAGTAAAAAGCGTTAAGGTGCGTACAGACTTTCGCTCTGCTCCGCAACGAACGTCACTCCAGCAGAGCCATTGATGATCGACCGGCGAGCAACAGTGGTTCGACCGGGGAACGCGAGAAGATCTAACATCTTCCGTAACGTTCATGATGGGTGCGTGGGAGGAGCGACTGTGGTTCGATGGTGGTACGAGGGCGGTACGAGGGCGGTACGAGGGAGGAGCATGCTAGGTGCGGGTTGGAAGCGCGAATATGTGTACGCAGCTTTAGGGACTGTGATTATTGAAATTTTCCTTTTTTTTCGGTGAATGAATTCTTACATAGAGGATACTTCAAACGTTTGATAAAATACAAGTTCTATACAATATTATGATTAAGTTCTGAAGATTGTAGACTAAGAAATATTTCCTCGTGTGAAGGAAGATGGGAAACTCTGTTATAGCGTCTAGACACGATTTCTAATAAAGTTACCTAACTACATTTTTCACATTTTACGTCCTAGTATTGTATATCTTCTTGAATTATTGTTATTGAGCTTTTGAGACTAGAACTGTGGAAGAATAGGAATTTTGAGACTAGACCTTTTAAAGTATAGAATGAGAATTCATTGTAATACGGAAGAGACCAATTTTGATTGAGTTGTAATAGTTTACACTTACTGATTGCAACCCACTAATCATTATACTGCAGGAGATTTATGAATGATTCTATTTAGTAGAGTCTCAACTATGACTCCAGTAGTGCAATGCATGCTTTTTTTACCAAGAATCGCAATTACTTCAACTATGATGTACTTCTGACTTTCGAAAATAAATCACTGTACTTCTCATAATGAATAGACCGGGGCATTTACCAATTCACACTCCATTTCTACTAGCTACTTAGCATGCACAGCTGGAAGCCTACCTAGATAGATAGATATTTATTGACAATTGTTACAGGGCTCTTGCCAATGGTAACATTTACAAAAATTGACAATAAAATTGAATCAAACTTAATAGATAAATTACTATTTAACAGTTCTGCATCAGTATAATCAATTACAAATACAGTATCAAAGAATATAATATAGTATATATTAAGCCATCAACATTATACTAGATCACATTAGAAATACTGGAGGAAAGAAAAGATGTTATTTGCATCCATGTGGAATGAAACTTATCATGAAAGTATACCATGAAATGTTAAACTTCATAGTACAATACAATAGACGGTAGATGGAATAGGTAAAAGGAATAAACTATAAAGGTGGTCCTATTACAAAACAAGCCTAGCGCCTTCAAAGATATAGTATAGGGATAATTTTTCAGATGTTTCAACATACTGCTATGAAGTGAGCGTTATTGATTAATTTCAATCCTGAACATGAATAGATAATTATGAAGATGCTATTGTGCCGAGCACTGTTTTTAATTCAGGCCTTTTCCCAAGTTATAATAGTAGATTTAATACGCAATAGGCTAGAGCCGTTATTGTAAGTGAGTTAGCGAAATTGTTTTCTCTCTCTATGATGAACGGCCATGACTTCGAGTTTCCCAGGATGGATATTTAGAAATTGTGGCTCCGAGACGTCGAGGAATGTAGATTATTGAATTATCTCTCAAACTGAGCCTCCCTGTCGCGACATGGAGTGTGATAAGGAGTAAAATAGCAAGATATTACAATTATAACAAAGTACTGATTTGGCAGTTACTCATCCTTGGTCCCAAGGCTCTAGAAGCCAAGCAACGATTGGTCAAATTGATTCCCTTCGCCCAATAGGAGACCTGTTTCTTAATACAGTAGTGGGGCGATTCCTCAGCCGAGAGAACAGATTACGTTTCGGAGGACACTTTGCTAGGAGCACTACGAGAGTATTGATGTAGTCAATTTGTTTCGCCCTTTTTGGGCAAGTTTTAATTTTATCAAAGTTTAAATTTTCTAGTAGTACCATGTGCCATTCAATTGTGCTTCTTCATCATGTACGAATAATTGTTTCTTCAAATAACCGCTTAGTGGTTCATGTGTGACCCCAAACCAACTTCATGTACCACCCCTTTGGTTCCGCAACTTTATGTAACACCCCTTCAAGACACCCGTTCAGATGACAGGTCTAGGGACGTAAGATGTCGCCGTCAAGCCAAATTCAAATTCAACCGGTAAAAGTTCACCGCCAAAATCAAGGTACTGTAACCTCGGGGATAAAGTAACGTACACACCAACGAAAGTGCAGTGTGCTGAAATAAAAGGTTCATTCAAGAATGTCGATAAAAAGTGGGGATTCAAAATTTATGAAATGGGTTTTCAATTATCAACGAAAATTGGGTTCAACGGATTTTTTCCCTTTATTGAGTTTTTGCATTGAAATTAATTTGTTATTTTATGACTGATATTGTTTGGTTTTGTGACGTATTGCTTTCAGTGAGTATTGAATGTAACATTGTATCCTCACTGATTGCTATCTAAACGAGGGATAGTAATGCGCCCTCAAATCAGATGAAGAATATCAACAAAGTAACATGAAATTGTTGTTTCCTTTGTCCGATTTCAGTTGCCAATGTTTATTGAAGTTGTTTGTATTTTTCAATTATTTCAATGTCCAGTGTTAGTTTATAGTAGAAACCTATAAAATCAGGCATGGCAAGATTGAAGTTTTCTTCACTCTAGCCCCGTTCACCTGCATGAATTGGGTGTAGGCTCAGGTATTTTCTAGATGTGTCGGTCTATTTCCAAATTCTAGATTCTATTCCAATTCTTTTTCATTATCTTTTAAAAGGCCAGGCACACAACAAATAAACGGAAAATTGATTGAAAAATCACTCACTATAGTTATTTGTGCAACTAGTGCGCAAAGTGTCAGTTTGCTGCACCGAAAGAAACGTTTACGCCCGAGCCGTAGGCGAGGGCGGAATGGTTTCTTGAGTGCAGCAGAGGAACTTTGCGCACGTATTTCACATTAAGTTTTTCCTACAGTTACCATTGAATATGAAAAGTGGGTAATATGGGTAAAATTGCCTGAAATCCATCAAATGTTTTCTGTGTATTTGATTATTGATAAAAACCTTAATCCTAAAATCTAAAGTCCTCGTTGTCCTTGGTGATAATATAATGAATAATAATTAGCGCGTTGTGCTTGGTTGCACCTCTGCTCACTATAGCAGCCACAGCAGTCACTGTTACCAACTTCATTTGATTTTGCTGCACTGTTGCTCCATATAACCTACTAAGTATTTTGCGTTGCCATGTTGCAAATCTGGAGTGCAGAAAAAATTTTTCCCGCACTAGAGCGGAAAAGTGATTCTTTGCGTTCTGTAATCGGTGCAGCAATGGCCACTTTTCAACGTAACTGTAGGAAAAAGAATAAACTGTACCCTGTCAATATCCGCACCATGTACTCAACATTCTTCAGATATTCTCCAAATTCTTCAGATCAGATTACTCTCACCAAGAACTTGATTTTACACTCACTCTTACTATCGCATAAAATTAAAATTATCAAGAGCTTAATCTTCAAATAATTTAAAATCCATCGAATTTATCCTTTCCAGAAGTATTTTTCGGAAATGACCATCAGCCGACGGAAATGTCGCATTCACTTGTGGAGTGTTTATTTAGGATGAGGTAGATTGGATGAGCGACGAAGCTGGTCCCAAGGGTATTTTGCCAATCTCACTTGTTTGAATTGCAGATGACCCATTGCAAATATCAAATGAACATTGGTTGATCGCAAACATAGCATGCAATCTAAACTGGATGGTCCAAGTCAAATATAAATTGATGAGCCCACATTCTAATCAGAGAGGCTTTAATTCGGGCATTAAATTACTGATGATACCGTAAATCCAAATCACTTCATCAGAATTCAGAATCATCGGATATCATTTCAGGTATGGTTTACTCTGAACAGCCTGAAACATCATCGTTCGCGGTATACTAGTATTTGCGTATAATCCAAAAGGATCTCTCTGCCGATAAAAACCATAAGAATAAATAAAATTTAATTTTGGAAATAAGAAGGTGGTCATGTGATACATGATTTTGTTACAGAGTTCCATAGAAGATAAATGGCGGGAACTGCACTGTGATATCTCAACCCGTATCAGTTTGTTGATGTAAAAGTAGTAATTTTGATGCATAAAACTCTGTTAACTTTTAATCCCGATTAAAATGTCACGAGAACTAATCAGAGAAGCTCGCTTTTCAGAAAAAACCCTTTCTGATTGGTTCTTGTGAAATTTAATCATCATTAAAATTTAATAGGCTTTTGTGTAACCGGGCCTTAGTTTCCTTAAATTCAAATTGAGCCAACACAGAATGATTGAGCTTCTGTTGTGATATATTGGGTTCTCATAGTTGAACGAGCGTTAGCGAATTCTCATTTTTCAATTACTGAGGGCCGAAGTCATTCGTCTGTTTGTATGTTCTACAATAACTTTAGGAAGAATTGACCAATCGTCGAGCGCTTAGCTCTAGGGACAAACTAATTCCGCTAGATTGCTCCAGCTGTACTATTCACTTGCTGCCCGAGCATAGCAGGCGTAAAACCGTGCTTTAAAGGTACACACATACCAGCGGCTATTATTGTGTCTATAAAAGAAGTTTAAGCATCAACTTTATTCATCAAGAACAGCGCTACAAGTTGCTATGAATTTCAAGTCTATAGAACGAACATGTGAAAAAGGAGTTCAAAATGCATAGAAATTTAATTTTTTTCAAATTTTCAAAATCAAAGTTGACGTAATTTTTGCTATATTGAAGAGGAGTCTTGCATATTTCTATTGAATGAAAAAGGCTAAGAAATTGTCAAAAAACCACTGATTTATTTATAATTAGAAAGACCGGTTTCGGTTATTACACCATTGTCAATCTCTGATAAACTAAAACTAAATACAAGAGCAGCAGAATTTATACTAGTAGGCGAGTACTGCTATTGGTCGAGGGCATGAACGCCTGCCATTGGCCTAGCTAGACAGTCTCCTCCCCCTCAACGGTGTGACAAAATGGCGGCTTAGCAACAGAATCGCCATGATAATAAAATTTACTTTTAGTACAATAAGAACCAAGAAAACAAATGTGAAAGATAATAAAACAATATTTAAATGGAAAAACTATTGACTAATGTAAGCTTACATGTTTATGATAAAACTAAATTCGTAGTGTTGTACTGGTTGAAATGAATCTGGTCATTTAAACTATACTGGGGATTTTCCTTAATTACTCTTGTTATTTCTAAAGCCTCTAGAATATTCAAAGATCTGCCTTTGCATATTTCTCTAAAAATTTTCTGACCAGTAGTTTTTGTAGGGTATGTGTACCATCTAATTCATTGCATGCAATTACTATAGTTTACCCATGTATAGGTATAGTCGAAGGTTTTTCATTCATTCTTTCATAACCTCAGCTGAGCTATCATACAGACAGTCCGAGCGCTGACACATGATTTCAGCTGGTAATATACAACATAATTCACAACTTTTACATCAACAAACTGATACGGGTTGAGATATCAATGTGCGGCTTCCGCCATCTATTTTCTCTTAAAACTCTGTAACGAAATCATGTATCACATGACCACCTTATTATTTCCAAAAATTAATTTTATTTATTTATTTATTGTTATGGCTTTTATCGACAGAGAGATCCTTTTGGATGTTTTGCCTTGCCGTATTACCCAATGTCATTTCCTGTCAACACTCAAGTTTATAGGTTATGTATTGGGCTCTTTTGCACTTTTACTTCCTAGTTTATATTTTATAAAGTTTAAAATCAAGAAAACTCATTTATAAAACCAAATTTACATTTAAAAAGAAAAATATATTTATAAAAGTTTGATAATAATATTGAACTGAAAATTTTAGACTTTTCCATGGCAACCAAACAATAGTTTTAATGAATTAAGATTTATAAAAAAGAGTCGAAGATGGTTTTGAAGAGTAATCATTTTCCATCTCAAAAAAGAATACCCAATGAAGCCTACTGTCAAATTATTCTTGTTAGAGAAATATTTAGTTGTTTCCATGATTTTCATCAACTCTATATAATTAAAAGTAGCGGATTTCAAAGATTACAATACAAAAGTTCGTGAGCGAGTTCTTCAACCCAGTGGGTCACAAGTTTATTGGAATTAAAAAACCATTGACCGTACTTGAAAGGATACGGGAGAAAAGTGAAGTATTTTATCATTGCTTTTTGACAAGAGTTCTCAAGTTTGCCGTAGGTTTTGCCGAGCAGCCGATTAAATATTGATGGAAGATTTTCTTGGTCAAGAACCAATATAAATGGATGGAATCAACAGTGAGGAGAGCTGAAAGTCGTTTGTGTTTACACGCAAGTTCGTTAAAAATAGATGAGTTAGGAATTGAGTCGGGCCGCCTTTGTTTTGTTAGGGTTGTACGTCATATTGGCGTTTGGATTGTTTTCCTTTATCCCCAGCGGAATACAATCGGCTCAGCTTTCATCGGTAACTGATATTCAACAATTTCCACAATGCATCGTGTATTTGAAAAACTCTACTTTTCTACCAACAAAGTTTGATTGAAGTGTTCAGGTGTAATGCATGGAAAATGCTTACACAAAAAAGGTATTTATCGAACAAAAGCTCTCATGATTTGCGAAAATTTCAATCCATCCATGTTATGAATCCAGAATGTACGTACAATATTCCCACATCATATTATCATTGTTTGTTCAGTCCAATAATTATTCTTCCAACAGACAGTTTTGAAGTTGGTATCTATCGAGACTGGACGTTTTACATTTCTAAAAGTATTTCAATCGATCGCTCAAACCATACTTGAAACAACATATTTAAAACAATGTCAATAGAAATTGCATTGATATGTGAATAGCATTTCAGAATGCAAAGAGAGAGAAAATAGTGAATAGCATATGAAAAAACGGTATATGAGATTGATGGACCAAATCCAATGATAAAACTTGTTAAAACCAATCATTTTCAACCTTTCCATGATTTGCAAAGAGATGAGAACTTTTCATGCAGATGTCAATTGATAACCTATTCATGAAATTGATACTGAATACAGAAATGGAAACTAATTCGCGTTGATTTTATAGCTGAAAAAAACCAGAAATATTATCTCAATGAAGAAATAATAAGGTAATCAGAGAGGAGAAGGTAAAGTGTTATACATCTCGATAACAGTAGGTAATTGGGGCTCATTACAAAATACTTGGATTTCACGGGAAAATGAAGGAAAAACAGTACTTTCATCAAATTTCAGACAATAAATTTCAAAATCTCTATTGGAATCATTCAATGGCAGGGAAGCACCTATCCATCATCCACTATTGTTGTTCGAAAATCGAAGATTGATTTCTGTGTTCATTATTATAACAAGGGAGCTTTTTTAATGAATTGCCTTATGAGAAATAGGACTAGGCTAAAATTGTTATTATTAAACAATGATCCGAATTTAATGCTGTAAATCACCCCGAAGACTTCTGCTACTGCAAATATCGACAACAGGGTAAACAGATAGATGGAAATTCGATGAGCGCTATCATACAAAAATTGTTCGTCAGCCCGGGAATCGAACCCAGTACCTCCTAATTGCCGGTCATGCTTGTATAATGTATTCAGAATGCTTGTAAATGTCAGTATAATGTACTGACTTACTAAACTGGGAACTGGAAAAATTTGAGTATTTGTCACTCACTTGATTTTTATTTGATAATGAATAGAAAAGATTCCTACTAAACAAATCATTAGAAAATAAATGGAATTCTAATGAGATAGATTAGGCTACACAAGATTTTAGATAAACGTAATAACTGTATACTATGCTGCTTCACCAAACTAGAAAATTGAAGCATCCAAATCTTATAATACTACTTGATTCTAATACGCTAATGAATAGAAAAGATTCCAACTAATCGAATCATTAGAAAGAACAGGGAATTTTAATAAATGCCATGGGATGTAAATTATGAGAATGTTCGAATTTAGTTTGCTAGAGAAAAAATTTCCAACACTACTAAATATTTCTCAGTGGAAATCTTTTGAAACCACTGAATCATCCATTCTATGAATAATAAGGGTACCGTATAAGCGAGTGTAAATGTCATTAGTGATTTTTCCTAGAGTTATTAATCTCTAGGCAACTGTAACTGTGATTGATGGATATGATAAAGGGTAGGTCTACTTGATACTTCCCAGCATCTCAAGACAGAAAGTCTGCGAGAAAATGGAGAGAAGTTGTACGTCTTGTTCTAGGTGACGTTACATCTTTGTACATGAGACATGATTGATATGTCCAATTAGGATGCTCCAATCATAAGAGTGAAGTGTATGGTGATTTTCTTAATTTCGGTGATGAATTGCTATCCGGTCCATCATCCATCTCTTTCAAAATTATTGCCGAGCGATAAAAAGTGCTAGGCTTTGTTCTACGAATACATCGTTTCATAAGCTCACTCTTCAATCAATGTCATACCACTACAACAACTCGAGCTGAGGGACCAACTTCAGATGAATTGCTGGAAGAAATGTTGCAAAGAGATTTCCGAAAGCGTCAGACTTCCACACAGAATGATAAGAACTCTTTGAAACTTTCAACTTTGGAATGAGGTAAACTAGTGGGAAACGAATGATTCATCATTGACTTGAACCCTTTAGACTCCTTTTCTCATAAAGCTAACTAACTAATAATCGTCTGATTCAGGTGGTAACTGAGCCGCTACCAGGTTATTGAGATCATTATTGATTGAAATTCCTCATAAATGCATAGAATTTGATTATCTTCTCCTATTTGAATAGAATATCAAATGATGTTTTCCTTAAAAGTGGAATATTCTATTCAACGAATGAAAATCTTTCTCTTCAATAAATTAAATTATCACAGATGATGATTTTGTATCCCATACTATTAAACGAGCAACTTCTGTTTATATGTTTAGATGTTTATATGTTTAGATGTTTAGATGTTTAGATGTTTAGATGTTTAGATGTTTAGATGTTTAGATGTTTAGATGTTTAGATGTTTAGATGTTTAGATGTTTAGATGTTCAGATGTTTAGATGTTTAGATGTTTAGATGTTTAGATGTTTAGATGTTTAGATGTTTAGATGTTTGGATGTTTAGATGTTTGTATTCCACCAGATCTCGGAAACGGCTCTAACGATTCTCACGGAAAACAGAACATAGTAGGTTTATAATATAAAGATTCGATTGCACTAGGTCTCATCCCTGGGAAAACTCACTGAAGGACATTAAAAGGATAATTATTATTCATCCTTGGAAAAACAGCTGATAATAATTATTTCGTCGTCTGTTGGTGATGGATGTGAGTGAGCGAGTTCATGTGTGTGGGACTGTGTCAAAATTATGACTCAGCTTTTGAACTTTTGTAATCATTCAATCAGGTACTTAGTGCTGGTTGCAAAAAAGCCGGGTTATTTTCAATCCTGATTGATTCTTCCAGTAGATCCATCTTTTTGAAATGGTCTTCTCTGATTTGGTCCACATGAAGTTGATCAGGATTAAAATTGAACCGGCTTTTGTGCAACTGGGTCTCTGTGAGGGAAATTTTTGCATTCCTCTGGAAATTAATCTCAATTTACTGTTATTAGATAGAGCATTTCTGTATGAATATTATGAATGTTATTATAATTTCTTCTTTCGTAATAAATTGTTTATGCTTTTGAACTCCAGAGCGAAGCTTGGTCCCTGATATTGATTATTAAGAGGATTCATTTCGTTTATCAACTAAACTAATCTTGGCTTCAATCAGTTTAAAATCAGCAAATAAATATCACCATGATGTGAAATGTGATTTCCGTTTTGTATGATGTGCAAGAAGTGCAGTGATTTGATTTGATTTTGATTTTGAAATCTTCATTTTTTCTGGTTCAACCACCAAAGTGTTTTGTGAAATTTGTCAATCAATTAATCAATCAATTGGGAAAATTCTCAATTGTTGATGATAAAATTCAGATCTTCATTGTTCATTGAGAATAATCGAATGACTTGGAAACATAGAATGCAAAAATGGATGGATAAGCAATATTTATCAACTTGAATGATGTAGACTTGACCTTTGACATTGTCTATTTCCCGGTCATGACCACGCTTCATATATTATAACTTGCTTGTAACATTGAACATTTTCTGAAGTGAACAACTACAAGATATTATACATCGTGAATTTTACGCCTTTCTACTATTATGAGAACATATAATTATATGAAATATTATATTTTATGTATATTTTGTCTCCTTCACTTATAGTGTTCTATGTATATTATAGACCAAAATGATTTCAAACCCTCACATACGTGCAAATTACATAGTTTCGAATCTCATGACTGGTATGAGATGCCCATAGTCAGCAAGTCTATGAATCTTCCATAAAACTCAGTGATTATGTGTTTTACAATGAGAGAGGATCACAAGTTAAATTCATAAATCAGTAATTTCATTTATACTCATAACTATCATAATCCGTCTCATCAACCACCCACAAGCCTAGAACTCATGTAAGCATCATCCTAAGCAAAAACTTTAAATAACCTATTACTTCATAAATCAGTAATTTCATTTTTATACTCATCACTATCATAATCCGTCTCATTACCCACGCACAAGCCTAGAACTCATGTAAGCATCATCCTAAGCAAAAAATTGAAATGAACTGCTACCAGTGTTTTAATCTATTCGATTCGATCAATTACTAGCTTGCTATGTTGAATGATACTCCTAACAACTACAGTCTATCCCGTTGGCTGCCGGCAACAATCATCCAATTCTCGGCGATTGATTGCAATAATTCGAGAATCCAGCAAGCTGGGCCCCGCTTTTCATCATGAAGGGTGCACTTTGTGTTGACCAGCATAGTTTTGTGATTACCACTGGCTTTATATCAAGTCAGTCACATGCCTGACCAGAGCTATTTCTAGTGGCACTTCTTCAGGCCGCTAGTTATAATAGTGAGAGGGTGATGGATGTTGACTGGTTGACCAGCGTATCCTGAGCAGACACTTGATTCTTGGTTATTAACAAGATGAATGCGCGCCGGTGGCGGCGGAACAGGAGGGGCGTCGAGTGTTGTTCATAGGTTGAATAGAGTCAGGCAGCAGCAGAGCACCTCTGTACTTGTTATACGGATTTAATCCAGAGGCTGCTGTCGTCTGTGAAAAGGAAATTACGTGGCTTTGTCTGTTGGCCAGTTTCCTATTGAGCACTAAGATTAATTGTGCTCCAAGCTTCCTGCAGCTTGCCAAACACTTTCCTGTATCTTGTAAGTTGAAGGTCTGCTCTCTGTTCGATGGACAAAGAGTTCACTACCGTCTCCCTCTCACTTGCCGGCTGTTTACTATTCCACTGCAAGGCAGACACTAGTTTCAGGTTCAGTGAATTCCCAAAGTTCATGCAATGATCAAACTGTTAATTATTGTTTCCATTTGTCTATTTCAAACGAAGGAAGCCTTTGAACTGATAAACAAAGGCAACTAGCAGATAAGCCTTATGATTATTCTAACATTAATTCATCAATTTGTAAAAATAATCATAATTTTATTGATTTGCTTCATTCAGACTTCTTTTTAAACTATATACTCCTATTGAAATGTAATTAGTAATATATGAATTTTTTGTTAATAAATTTCAAATTTGTGAAACTTGGAATGTTCGAGCTGACCCAAACAGAGGTTTTTCAAGATTAAATGTATGATTTTTATCAACAAGCATCTCTCCATGACATCTAAAACAACTTTTTTGGAAGAAATATCTGACAACGAGCTGATCGATTCAGTTAGTTATAATTTGTCAGAAACAAAGCTATGGTTAGTATCCAAGTGACTTCCTGACGTCAACTTTATCCACTCAAAATTGAAAACTTGAAAATTTGATCAAATGTATCTAGAAGTTTTAGAAGTGGACATTTTTGTATTGAGTGATTTCCTCACAGCATCAGGTTAGTTCAGATAAATTCATGAATAATTTATCCAAATTAGAACCTGAATTTAATGGATTCACACAAAAACTCATTCGGATCAGAAGTCAATAACATCATAATTTAGAATTTAGTGTGATATTATTAGAAGAATCAATCATCCATAAGTTTTTTGCGTATCAAATCTACTCTGAATGCGAACTAAATTTAGGACAACATAGAGATAGATAGATAGGCTGCCTTTATTTTAACCTGTAGGGCGAAGTTAGGGCGCAGCCGGCCCTCTCTCCCACTTAACCCTTCTATACGATTCTAATGCATCTACATCACAACATAAGAAAATAATCTCTTAAATAGAATACTGTTTGGTTCAAATAATTGAGTAACCTAGAATCGCTTTGTAGAATACTAAATGATTTCCTCTCTATTAGTAGAAATGTTTATCCAGCCATCTAGTGCATTTGCAACAACCACTAATTTATAGAACAAATGCGAATTTCAAATAACTATATCTATGAAAATATTCATTGGAATTTTTCGTTTGTGTTCAATAATTATAGGACGAATTGATAGATTTTATCACAGATGAATAATGCAATCCAATTAACGATTTATATGCTCCTCATGATTATATTCAGTGAAAGGATAAGAGAATCAAAGGACTGGATTTTTACTTCATATGGAATATCAAGTGTATTTTCATTGAAATGAACTACTCGAAATTGTTGGATGATAAAATACGAGTAATTACTCTCATTCTATAATTCAAATAAAAGTATATATCAGAACTTATTAGTAAAAAATTTGTAATATTCTTAATATACATTTAAAAAGATATTTCTCTCGCCATCCAGTTAGTTCTTGAATTTCTAGAAATCTCTAGGATAGTTTGTTACTGGTTGATAATGTGGTTTGTTAATGAAGGAAATATCTGTATATTCATATTATAATATGTAGATAATATTATAATATATAATATGTATATCCATATTAATATAATCATGTAGATTCATACTCCACCAGATGACTTTTCATGGATGGTAATGGAAATGAAAATTGAATGGGAACGTGAAAATGGAATAAAAACGTGAAATGGAAAGGAAACGTGAAAATGGGAACATTCTTTATTTGACGGAGTTAGGACTTTTCAGTCTCTCTACCACTCAACCTCTAGCAAATCAGTCATATAATATTGATGAGTGAGATTTTATGATTGAACCATAATATTTTCGAATGATGATCTACTTGAAAACTTCGTACATTAATATTTTTCACTGCTGTAGAGAAAAGGAAGTCGTCATCGCCGGTCATGTTACCTTTATCTCATATTTGGGAATATTAATTCGAAACAAAAATTTAATTTTGAATTCATTTTCATTGGATAAAAAAATATTCCACAATATGCTAGGAATACAGAAGCAACAAAGGGATATGGTATCACAAACGCACTATTCAACAAAGTAAGGCTGGGTGTACACCGGTTAGTCAAGACAAGACTAGTCACGTTTAGTCACAATACTTCACATTGTTGACATGTCTATTTGCAATGACTAATCAGTTTGAGTTGCGTCATATAAGCAAGTATGTGAAGTATTGTGACTAATCGTGTCTGATCCTGTCTTGTCTTGACTAACTGGTGTGCGCCTGGCCACACCAAGCATTCGAAAGATCAATGCATATTACAATATTCAAGCTTGCTGAATAGTTATTTGTGAAACTAGTGCGCAAAGTGACAGTTTGCTGCACCGAAAGAAACGTTTACGCCCGAGCCGTAGGCGAGGGCGGAATGGCTTCTTGAGTGCAGCAGAGGAACTTTGCTCACGTATTTCACATTAAACTTTTCCTACAGTTACCATTGAATATGAGAAGTGGTTGATTAATGATTATGGGTAAATGATGGCTGAAATCCATCTAATGTTTGTGTGTGTGATGCTGTTATTAATAACAACCTTAATCCATTAAAAATTAATAATCCAATTGAAGTTGAAAATTCTTAGCCAAAGTTCTCATTTTTATTCATTCAAGAATCAGAAAAAATACAGATAGAACAAAAAATTTGCATTCAAAATACACGCCAACAAGATGGCTGAACCGACAAGCGCGCGACCTAGCGGGAAGAATCGTACCTAGTTTGTTTCATCCAGTAACTGAAAAAGGATTCAGAAACTTAGACTTTAGCTCAAATTACCGAGGAAAATGCTCAAAGTAAACTGAAAAATATTTATAAAAATAACATAGACATCAGAGAATATTTATTGAAGTATTGTTATGTTTTTTATTATTTTTATTTATATGAATATCGAACGGTAATCATTTAACCTCAAAATTCGAATTTTATAATGTATATTTGCTACTTTTCTCATTTCTTGCAGTTGAAATAATAATTATCAATAGAAAAGAACAGACTATCATTTATTATTTAATGATGAGAATTCGTAAATGATGATTATTTAATTATGATTTAGATGGACATTATTCTTGTTTTGGATTTCTAGATAGGGATTTTATCATAAAATGTAGGGTAGCCATTGAAATGATTCTTATCTAAATCTAACCACAGTCATTGTTACCAACTTAATTTTTGTTTCCGTGCACTAATCCTCCATATAACCCACCAACTATTTTGCGTTGCCATGTTGCAAATCTGGAAAGCAGAAAACATTTTTCCCGCACTAGAGCGGAAAAGTGATTCTTTGCGTTCTGTAATCAGTGCAGCAATGGCCACTTTTCAACGTAACTGTAGGAAAAGGAATTTTCGGCCTACGTCGAAGTTTCAGGCAACATTTGTTTCATAATATCAATGTTTCTTGGAACCGTGAATAATCTTTGCCGAAGTTGATATAGGCTTTTCCGAAATACCATCGAGCCTGGTATTTTGGAGGCCTGGCGTAGCGTGATTGGACGTTTGTTGTTGCGTGTCCATACTGACAATTGGCCTTGGGCGCTCGCTTTCAACTCATTCGAAAGCAGGAGTATTGTGACTTTCCACCGAGAACGCTATAAATATTCCATACAAAGGCAGCAGCCAGTCTCAGGAAATGGAAAGTCATACTCAATGAACAGAACGCATGTCATGTGACCTGCCATGCTGTTCACCAATTTAGTTTCCACTGTCATCTCACTGCTGCAGCCAACTTATTGTAATACCAATCATCATGAAAGGTGAATTATCTGAACTTTCTCATAATAGAAGCTATATCATACAATTATTGTAGTGGGCCTCGTCATTTTTGAAGAGATCAATATGATTTCTACCGTTTATCCTGGTCAAATTGCCTAATCCTTGAAGGGAGAAGACGACCTGCTTTCTGTCCTACTAATAGAGGCATTTAATGTAATGATAATTCATTTTTTCACTCGGTGCTTCACAAATGCTTCTTTGAGAAAGCGAATATTTTGTTCGGAAAAGTATTTACAATCAATTGTGATCGTACCGTTGGAATAATCGATGCTATTACTACCAAATAGTAACAGAATAGTTATTTGTGCAACTAGTGCGCAAAGTGTCAGTTTGCTGCACCGAAAGAAACGTTTACGCCCGAGCCGTAGGCGAGGGCGGAATGGTTTCTTGAGTGCAGCAGAGGAACTTTGCGCACGTATTTCACATTAAGTTTTTCCTACAGTTACCATTGAATATGAAAAGTGGGTAATTATGGGTAAATTGCCTGAAATCCATCAAATGTTTTTCTGTGTAATTTTATTATTGATAAAAACCTTAATCCTAAAATCCTAAAGTCCTCGTTGTCGTTGGTTATAATATATAATGAATAATAATTAGCGCGTTGTGCTTGGTTGCACCTCTGCTCACTATAGCAGCCACAGCAGTCACTGTTACCAACTTCATTTTGATTTTGCTGCACTGTTGCTCCATATAACCTACTAAGTATTTTGCGTTGCCATGTTGCAAATCTGGAGTGCAGAAAAATTTTTCCCGCACTAGAGCGGAAAAGTGATTCTTTGCGTTCTGTAATCAGTGCAGCAATGGCCACTTTTCAACGTAACTGTAGGAAAAGATATTTTTAGTGCTCTGAGTTTGCTAATGATAACTCAAAGGAGGGTAATATAATTGAACATGCAAGAATAATGGAAACGATTATTGTTCTATTTTTATCCTGTTACTTTTGATAACAATTAACTCAAAATCGTTATAAGAATAATCTCATGATTATTACATTCGTCCAACAATTCAAAGACCATAATGTGACCAATATGTTGAAGACAATTAGTCGTATGGAATGCTGAATATTGAATTTATCAGTCATACGCAATAACAGCACTATTGTAATACTAACTTACTATCGCGCATGTATTATTGTCTAAAAAAACTTTATTTTTCTATATTATTTATTTAGCGTATTTCAGAATCTGAAACAAAACAGATAATTATAGAGCTCACGAGTCTCGAATGTCTACATATACATTATATTCTATCAATTTCTTCAAGGTGTTGACTAGTTTTCGTCAGGAGAACACTAGTAGTTCTGTGAACAGTAGACCTCACGCAGTATTCTCATCCACAAGTACCTGATTGAAACTATAGACCTTATGGGTCTGTAGTACAGCAAATACAGCTATGTATTATGGGTCTATAGTACAGCTATGGAAATACAGCAATAGACTGGCTTCTCCACACATCTGTATAATCACTTGTCAGCTGATTTATGATGAATAATTCAATAGTCTGATTTTCACGGTAATATTGGCGTATGAAGGAGGCTCCTTTTTCCTTTTATATTATCCTTGAAATGCAAAATTTCCAAAAACCTTGTATATACGTCGACGCGCAATTTAAAAACGAACATACATTTGTCAAATTTAATGAAAATCTATTACCGCGTTTTGCCGTAAATGCGCAACATAAAAACATAAATAAACATGCCAATTATTGAAGTTTGGCATTTAAACATTAAGAGAAATGCCAAACCGTCGACTTGAATCTTAGACCTGACTTCGTTCGGTCAATAAGTTTGTCTGACCGCCATAGTTAGACAATTTTCAAACTTATGCTCTTCTGACCGAAAACTACACAACACCTTGAAGAAATTGATAAAATATAATGTTTATGTAGACATTCGAGACTCATGAGCTCTCTATGTGTTTTTATCTGAAATACGCTAAATGAATAAATTCAGTAAATGATAGCCATTTACTAATCTATTTAGCGTTACCCAATGTGCACCATGGAGGCGAACTAGCGTTACAAAAATTTAAGTAAAAAACTGATTGCTGGAAAAATTTTGAGGTTAAAGAAGGTTGAAACTCAATTTTCAATTTTTACAGATAAGAACATTCTCAAAACTATCTTCACCGGTTTTTCTTTTTCTAAAAAATAGTTAGGCCTATCTATATACACTTCACATGAATTCTTGTTTCCTATTCGCAGGGAGTATTTTATGTAGCGATAACGTAGAACCATTAGTTAGTTATCTTCGTGAAGTTCATCAAGTAACGGGAATGATATATTTGTAAAAGTAATCAACTCAATACTTTCATTTGAATACCAGAATGGTAAAAAATTGAGTACTTGTGGTTTAGTGTACTCTCTAGTGAAAGTTCTATCCTAGTATCCTCACTCTATACTTTCACTTGAATACCAGAATGGTAATAAATTGAATACTTTAGTGTACTTTCTAGTGATACAAATCCTCAGATAGAACTAATCTTCTACCAATAAAATCTCTTTTAAACAAATTGGGATTGACACTGCAAAATTATTGAAGTTCTTTCCTGCCAGCTGTCGAGCAAGTCCTTTTGGTTTTATTTTGGCGGTCTGAACGCCTCCTCACGAATTTATACTGCACTTAAAGGCTGAAGAAAACGGTCCCAAGTAAATAGAAAAGCTCTCTGTTGAACCCATTTTGTGTATGTGGGAGAATGTAGTGAGAATTTAAAGTGAACATCTATCTCTCGTACAACATGCTGCAACAAACGCTACAGGTCTATTGCAGTTTCTAACAAATTCCTGAGAATAGCTGACGTGTTTTATAATATCAAAGTCTAGAACTACACTTGGGATAACATCCGTAACACTTACGAGTACTACACATAACGAGAGTGTGACGTGCTTATCGCAAACTCTCATCAATTGTATCAATATCTCATTAGTAGGTAGAGAGTAATATCTACATTAGTAGTCTCTGGTAGAGAGTTAGTGGGGAGGATATTTTTAATATTCTCCCAAAGAATGGACATTGATATGTCCAAAGCTCCGCCAATTTATGTAGATGCATAACAATATGATTATTATCTATAGTTATTATATTACAAAATGCTTTTTCATATCATATACAGTTCAATAGTTATTTCTTAGTCTATATTATGTAAATTCATCTATAACTTTGCTGTATTGTAAGCTATTGTATACAAGTGTATAAGCCAGTATATATTGTAATCTACATAAATAAAGTACTCAATCAATCAATCAATCAATTAGTCACTCACTCTATTGATAAAAATTCACAATACCTGATATCTGGAAGGTTGTCTCAATACTCATTACTGATTATTGATTCCATCTGTCTCGCTTAGATAGGAGATATCGGGGACCGAGCTTAGCTCTGGAGTACAAAAGCATAAAAATTTATTATTAAAGAAGAAATTATAATAACATTCATAGTTCATACAAAAATGTTCTATCTTTTTGGCTGTGCCTTATCCCTTTAAATGTTTAAAACATTTAAACAGAAATGTTCTATGCAATCTCAAATTGTGATTAATTCCCAGAGGAATGCAAACATTTCCCTCACAAAGGCCCTGTTGCCAGTTAAATTTTAATCCTGATTAATTTCACGTGAACCAAATCAGAGAAGACTATTTCAAAAAGATGGATCTACTGGAATTAATCAGGATTGAAAATAACCCGGCTTTTTTGCAACCGGCACTAAGTACCTGATTGAATGATTACAAAAGTTCAACAGCTGAGTCATAATTTTGACACAGTCCGAGCATGAACTCGCTCACTCACTTCCATCACCAACAGACGACGAAATAATTATTATCAGCAGTTTTTCCAAGGATGGATCATAATTATCCTTTTAATGTCCTTCAGCGAGTTTTCCCAGGGATGAGACCTAGTGCAATCGAATCTTTATATTATAATCCTACTATGTTCTGAATTTCGTGAGAATCGTTAGAGCCGTTTTCGAGATCCGGTAGATACAAACATATGAACATCTCAACATCCAAACATCTAAACATATAAACAGAAGTTGCTCGTATAATAGTATAGGATTACATAATATGGATTATGAGAAGCCTGGTACATTTATCGACGTGCTTATCACGAATTCTCATAAATTATATCTCTTGATATAATTGATCTCATTAACTTCTCTACTGATATGAAATTCAAAACACCTTGTTATGTGGAATCTCCTCTCAATAAGCTGCTCATCATTGATTCCATCTGTCTCTATTAGTTAGAAATTACAACATAAATGATGAAAAGCTTATCATACATTATTATCAATTATATCTATATTTATATATAATAAAAGCGAAATGGCACTCACTCACTGACTGACTCACTCACTCGCAGAACTAAAAATCTACCGGACCAAAAACGTTCAAATTTGGTAGGTATGTTCAGTTGGCCCTTTAGAGGCGCACTAAGAAATCTTTTGGCAATATTTTAACTCTAAGGGTGGTTTTTAAGGGTTTAAGTTCGTCTTCAAGCATGTATATTCTTCCTATTCTCTTAATTGTAATATTGAAAAATGTCCATACCATATGTTAATATAGAACTGTAATCTAGAGAGAGAGTACCTCTTCGAAACAGTTGTTAACTGGTAACTAAATTAATTATTCTGTCAGGTTGGCATAAGTTGAGTTGACTTTGTTAGGTTGGCACCAAGTTGAAGATTGAAACGCGAAAAAATTGATTGGGCACTGCTACTTCAATCAGAGCTATCCCTGGGAATATTATATTACTAGCCCTATATTACTACTGGGAATATTATGTTAATTCCCATCAATAGAGAGAATGAAAGGTTCATTGTATTGATATACTAGCCGTCAGGCTCGCTTCGCTCGTCATATCCGTTTAGCCAGACGTTTAGTCTGGATCCCCGACTGGATCGTCCTAACATATGATAAAAATGCTCAAATGAAAAATGCAGGCGAGCGAAGCGAGCCTGCTGATTTCATTCTTGGACGATCCAGTCGGGAGTCCAGGGGGTGGATCCCCCTGAATAGACGGATATGGCGAGCGAAGCGAGCCTGACGGCTAGTATATCAATACAATTGAACCTTTCATTCTCTCTATTGATGGGAATTAACTACACCTGGTTATCTGGAAGCTTCTTTCAATACTCATTATTGATTCCATCTGTCTCCCTTCATTAAAAATTTATTACAATTTAAATTTTTAACATGAATGATGAAAAGTCTAGTACATTTATCGACGTGCTTATCACCAATTCTCATGAATGATATCTATTAATACAATTGAACTCATTACTCCCTCTATTGATAAAAATTCAAAACACCTGATTATCTGGAAGCTCCTCTCAATTCTCATTATTGGTTCCAGCTGTCTCTTCTCTCTTCGTTTTAAATTACAATCTGAATGATGAAACATGGTATAATCAGTATATGAGAATGGTTGATTGTAGGTCTCAATATCCTCCCCATTGATCCAATTCCACCACCCTGACTCACGTAATAACGAACTTGATTGTTGGTAAGCCCACCATTGAAATACATGTTCCAATTAGACGGTTCGTATGCGACTCTGTTTTTTCTAATTATCGACGAAAGTACCCCCATGGAGGCTTTCAGAGCGAGAGTTTGTTGGGCCGAATTCAGACTCAACGGAAATTGAAGGGATGTTATGTTTCCTGCACGACACATCGCAACTCAATAAAGAGACGATTGAATTCACTTTCCAGCGTCGGGGAAGAATAATGCAATAAGCGTATGTCTGCTAGTCCGAAATGTCTGAAAGCAGTGTTATGCGGCGGTATGTTGGCACAACTGATAAGGGGAGATATAGGGAGTGCGAGGGTGAGGGGATTCCGCAAGGGGGACTATCAGCAACTCCGGTAGAGGGATGTTATAGTTGATGCGGATGTCACTCGGATGGAACCGAAGGGAGCTGGTCTACGTTCACAAAAGAAGAAAGATCTCTCCTAGCTGCATGATTTTTCCATTCACTGTAGACAACCTTATTGCTTCGTATTTCGACATTATTTTCCTTCAATTGTTGCTGTCAAACTTGATAAGAGCCGGCTTCTTTTTGTGTTGAACCAATTTAGTTATATCTACTTCTATTCTACAAATACATGAATCCCACCTTCTTCCACATATAGGATCCTACATAAATCTCACCTTCTCCCACATATACGGGCTTGTAGGATCCCAAAAAAAGGGGAAATAGTCAAAAAAGTGTCAAACATTGGAGTGCAAGGTACACAAACCTTACCTGCTTCAAAATTTAATTGTATATTACGTGCCACTCATGCACCGAACTTTTTCAAATTTCACACAGTTTACAAAGTGGGTTCTAAAAATATTCTGTGAAAATTTCAGCTCCCTAATTTTCGTAGGAACATAATGGCGTCATATTAAACATTTTACCACAGTAAAAAATACTGCCGCCATTTTGTTTTGAAAAAGATCGGTGCATGAATGAGCACGTAATATAAAAATAAATGTGTAAACCCCATTTAAAAGCGTGAAGAATCCTAAATATTCGAGGAAATTGTCAAAATCAAGTCAAGGTGGGACACCATTTAAAAGCATGTAGATTCCTAAATATTCGAGGAAATTGTCAAAATAAATTCAAGGTGGGACACCATTTAAAAGCGTGTAGAATCCTAAATATTCGAGGAAATTGTCAAAATCAAGTCAAGGTGGGACACCATTTAAAAGCGTGTAGAATCCTAAATATTCGAGGAAATTGTCAAAATCAAGTCAAGCACTTAAGTAAAAGATGTTGAAAAACTTAAATTTGATAAACCATCGGAACAAAATTTCCCAATAATATTACTGAATAATCTTGAATGCTCTGTACCTCAAAATATCTCAGCTTTTGACAGCTTCTCAATTACTTTTTTCAATATTATACAATTTTGATGTTTTAACACAATTGAAATGATCCTAAACTTGATAAAGTTACTATTCTAGTGTATGATCTGGAGATTAGATTATTGATTCATTATATTCACATAACAGGAGCTGGAAAATAATCACACCTATTTTCAAACATAATACTTTCGAAGTAATCCTGAGAATTAAAAAGACTTTCTTGAACTATTTTTAACGACACTGCAGTCTAGTTTCTGAATAATAATTATCCAAGATGGGTACTCACGTGTATTTAAAAACATGAGCTCTAGCTTCCAATAACTATCTTTGAAAAATTGGACTGTATTTTCATGGGAAAAAGTTAAATAAAGATGTATTAACTAGCATGGAGAGTGAAATAAATGAGAATAATTGATAAGAGATATATTCATAATTGCATGCCCTAGGTTAACGAACCTGGGCTATTCAATTACCATTGATCATTGTCACTAGTCAAAAAGGCTTGATTGGCAAAATCTTCTTTCCCAGTCCCTTTCTTTCTAGCTTTCACTTCTGAAAGAAAAAAGGAAAACAAAGTTCCCAACGATTGCTTTGAAGGGATGAGCCAGAACGAAGTGGCTTTCGTCTGAAGGTGAAAAAATTCCATTTCATCGTTTGTAAGAGTGTTAAACAGCTGACAAAGACAGGAAAAGGAGATTGGCGGTTAGAGAGGGGGGAGGGTAGCTCTCTAATGAATCAGGGACCTGGACGCGTTCCCAGCCCGATACCCTGACAGTCCCCCCTCGTCTTCACCCCTTTTTCAAACTAATCTGGGAATTGGGAAAGTTCCCCAAGACGGGCTCTTCTTCACTCTCGCAGTATTTATATTCTCTCCGGTTTTTGTCTTCTGCTGTTCACCGAATTGCTTTGTTCGGTTTCAAACGCTGCATCTGGGACGTTCGTTCAACTTTAATCTTCGCTAACTTCTCAATATTTATCTCCTCCAGTGTCATTCTCATTACCTTCCTGTGACCTTCACAGTCCTCCTTTCATTTGGAAGCTGTCTTCGTGTCTCTCAACGTGATAAGCGACAGTCGAATTTCTCTCACGAACACAGATTAACGTTTTCCATACAATTATCTTCGCTTCTACCAACTTTTCAAGATGACTTTTACGAGCAAGTAGCTGCTATTCGTGAAAGATTGCCTGTTTTTTTGTCGCGGAACAAAGCGCCAATATTTCATAGCAGTAATGCTTGACACCTTGTCCAATCTCAGCCCATCTCATCTCTCAGTATTTCTCGCTAGAATATTCTACAATCTCAAACAAAGAAGTTTCTTTTCCAAAATTGTTCTATTATGATAATTTGTGTCATGAACCTCGAGGAAAGATTTCATCAACATGTGAACGTGGAGTCGATCCAGCTTCTCAACGTGCATGGAATAAGAATATAAGACTTCAACGTAGAAAGCACACGAATTAGTTTAGTGCTAAAGTGTTCAAATGGGAGTGCAAAAGCAGATCATCTTTTTATGTGGAAATAACTTCTAATTCAATCCTTGACTAACATAGAATACTAAACCAATGGGTTTTACCTTTACAAACAATATTCTTATCAATTCAAGTCAGAATAGCTTATTAGTCTTTAATAAGTGCTATGGAAATAATGAAAAAAAAATGAACCATCAAATGTTTTTTGAAATAGCATCATGCATACAAGGCTCGATTATGAAAATTTCAAAGTGATCCTATTCTTGGCTATTTAACTAGTACTATCATGGAACAACCTATCAAGTCCAGTGTTCATAACCCTGCATTACGTGGATTGAGTATGTTCTTTTTCAAGTGCTATATACATAGATTTCTTGAAACTCATGTGTGCTAATAATAATAATAATAATAATAATAATAATAATAATATAATAATAGTAATAATGATAATAATAATAATCAATTTACTCGTCCACATTAATCATACAAATGGAGTTGAGCCAACAAACATAGTAAAAAAATGAACTCTCCATATATGAAACAACAATATCACACCATTTTGATGGTAAAGGTTAAGTAATAATACAGTATTTCCTATGAGAATTTAAAAGCATATGATCACTCTCAAACAAGATCACATATCATTTGTCTCATTTCTAATGCTTTAACCACATAGATGAAAACTCTGTTTATTTTCTCCTCCGTCAGATTCGACAGTAATACCATTAACCCGTCCTCATTATTCACTATATTACGACAATATATATCCAAAAATTGAATTCTACATCCTCTATACATGGGGCAGCGCATCAAAAAATGTTCTAGAGTTTCTAATTCCCCGTAATTACAAATAGGACAGTTTCTAGTAGAGTTAATCCAAACTCCTCTATTCTAAAACAGGTATACTCTTTCGTCTGATGCTAGTCGCAGCTGGGTTAGAATTCTAGTTTTTGCAAATGGTATATTCATCCTAAGCTGCTCTCCTAGATTTAAAATAGGATATATTTTTTTATAAAGGGGACAGGTTGCTGAATCCAACGCCAACCTTTGATCTTCAAGAAATAGAACTCCTGCATACCCCTCCAAAATATCTGTCAGAGAGTCAAAAAGTATCCATCAAGAGAAAACTCATTCACTTTTTCATGTGTGTGTTGTGTGTCATATGCTGGATAAACTAGTGCGAATTTAGTTTGATTATTACTCGGGGTGAATATGAGCCTATTCGATTCCAAGTATATTTCCGCATTCCTGAAATAAGATTCCTGCAAATGAGCTGATAGAATGAAATATTATTATCACTTTTCATGTTTTCTCATTGGAAGTGTGACTGTTCTAGGCCAGGTCCATCAGCTATCCAGTTATCAGATCAGTCTACCCAGTTTCTACACAGAAACTGGGTATTCGTTTTAGACTAATAAGATATTCTATTTTCTATTTAGAGAGGATTTTCTACCCAGTACATCTTTAGGCTAATCCTAATTAATTTTAGGGCCTCTGAATTAGCACTTTACTGAAGAAGAGGAAGAATTGGAAGAAAAGAGAGTGATAGACTGTTGATCAAGCCAGTATTTACTGCCACCTAGTGGCAGATTCGAGAACTAGTAGTTGTCGACCAATGAGAGAACAAATAGGCGGACCTAGAAGGCGTGGCTTACTAGTCTTCACCTTGACTGTGAGAGGTTCTTTCTTCTCTCGTTTATCTCAAACTTGATCTTTTGAATTTTCCTCCTCTACACCATTACTTCTTGTCTTGCTCACTCCTGAATCTACTCATGCATTCCATCTCATCAATAGTCTTCCATTCCGATCTTTCAGTTATGAGTGTATTGAGTATGTTGAGTGTATTGATTGGATGTATTGAGTGTATGTGCGTCTGTGTACACGATATTTCACCTCGCTATCAACAGAATGGCTTAAAATTTGAAACTTAAGGTCCTTTCACTAAAAGGATCCGAGACGAACAATTCCGATCAAATGCAATTCAAGATGGCGACTAAAATGGCGAAAATGTTGTCAAAAACAGGGTTTTTCGCGATTTTCTCGAAAATAGCTTTAACGATTTTGATCAAATTCATACCTAAAATAGTCATTAATAAGCTATATCAACTGCCTCAAGTCCCATAACTGTAAAAATTTCAGGAGCATCGCCCCTTTTATGCAGAGTTTGACTTTAGATTCCAATTATCAGGTCTCAGATAAGATTTAAACGAAAAAATTTGAGTGGAAAAGATCGAGCATGATAATCTCTTCAATTAATGTCCAGTAACATTTTCACCTATAGCCTAATTAAATAAGCTTGAAATTTGAGAAAATGTGATTGTTTAATTGCAAACTGTTGATTCTATTGAATGATTCACTTATGAAGAGATAGCAGATCTCGTGTGTATCTAGCGTTACTGTCCTGTCATCAGCTGGCTCAGATCTTTGTTTATAAGTTGACTTGAGATGTGCGTGAACACTAGCGTCAGGTGATCAATTTTCATAACGGCAAGGAAAGCTGTTGTGTGAGTGCGCCACACCAGATTTTCAGTTATTATGAATCAGAGAATAAGCTGGCCTATATCGTAATAATCATGATATTGTAGTTATTGTCGGCCTAGTTATGTTTGAAAAAAACTTGAGTGATCAGCGAATTATTAGTAAGACGACAAAGAAAATCCGTTTTCTCTTCTAGGAAGTTTATCAAGAAGGAAGGTATTTGCTATTCATTCTTTTACATTCTACACGAGTGCATTCTAAACTGGATAAATGAGTTAGAAAGACTTTTCCACGAATAAAACCTTCTCACCAACCTCATGATAAAATGCTGTTCAAATAATCACTGTTAAGAAGATAGTATGCTGTTATTATTGTAATACATTTATCCCAATCCAGAATGAATGTATTAAAATAAGAATCGTGGCACCAAGATTCGCTCGTTATTTTTATTTACTGATAAACAGAACACAATTCTTCAAAATCAAAGGCCTTAAAGAGATATAGACCCACAATGCCTATGCCTTCCCAATGATAGCTCTTACTTGAAATTCAAGGCCGCCATTGGGGTATTTTAGCACGAGATATTATATTTTTAATATTATAGATTACAAAGGCATTGGTATGTAATAATCTTATAGGTTGTCCCCTCAATGGCCGATTTCAATCCCAAGTACGACACTAGCGCTGCATGTGAGTCTATGCACCTTTAAGGTCTTTGTTTAAAATGATCGCTCACTTCTTCATTATCCACAGACGACGAAAATCTCAGCAGTTTTTCCAACGATGAATTATCCTTTTAATGTCGTTCAGCGAGTTTTCTCAGGGATGAGACGTAGTGCAATCGAATTTTTTTGTCACAAACTTACTATGTTCCAAATTTCATGAAAATCGTTAGAGCCGTTTTCGAGATCCTGTGAAATACAAACATATAAACAGAAATTGCCCGTTTAATAGTAAAGGATTGCATTGTGAATTATCATTAATATATCTACTGTACGTAACTTGTATACGTGACACTAATTAGAAATTCATGGTGTGATCTCTAATATCCTCAAATTGTACTGAAATGTGAAGGCTCATGTAGATTATGTCAGAAAACGCGAATAATACTAATTAGTCCAATTTTAATATTCATTATAGTATAGTGAATATGAGAAAACATTTTCATCACAAAAAACCTTTACACTTATAGGCAGCAGATTCCAAGTGCATGCTTGTCGAATAGACACTGGAATGGGAAGCAACTGACACTTTCAAGTAAGTAGAGTCAACTGCAGAAGTTGAAAACCTAAAGACCGGCTTCCGAGTTCGGTATTTAGCTAAGTCCTAGACTGACTAGTCCAGCTGGAGTCAGAAAATTGGCTTTCCAAAACGGGGCGTAGTCGCAGCGTATAACAGTAGTCGTAGTTTTTTATTTCTCATTTTTATAATTGGAAACGTTTTCCCTTGACGAAATTGGACATTCCTAAATAAATGAAAATAGCTGAAACTTAACACTATTTTCTCTTTATTTTATTTTGTGTCCAATTTCTAGTTTATCGAAATTCAATTCAAACGTGATTATGACAATGACTGCGACTACGCCCCGTTTTGGAAAACCATTTTCTGACTCGAGCTGTTTAAAGTCTAGGACTAGCCAAATCCCGAGCTCGGAAACCAACCCTAAATCTTTTGGGATTTTATTGACCACGCGCAACGCGTAGCGTATCAAACATTAGAGATTGTAAAGAATATCCATAACTCATCAATTCATCGTGGAAGTACAATAAAATATGCATTGTCAACAAAATAACCATTCTTGGATGTTGAATTAATTTGTTATTGCCAAACAGTTTCGGACTCCAGTTTCCTCTCCAATCATATTGTATTTCATGATTTGTGGCTCTTTAAAATTATGAATGAAACAATG